>NC_049198.1:62524134-62814888 GCF_009769625.2 Cygnus olor | reverse complement strand
TTATGTAGTAAACTGCATATGTAATAGTTGCTAACTGAAAATTTGACTGTCAAAGGTGATAAATAGCACGACTTTCATCCAGTACACCCTAAGCAAAATAGAGTTGGCTCACATTGTGCACTGTGTATGTTCACTTCGGTTCACCTTGAGGCTGACTAGCTTGAGTGAGTCAGACTCACCTCTGAGCGGAAAAGCTTAGGGATGCCGGTTGGAACACTCAAAAAGCACGATTATGCCAGCTGACAGCTTTGCCCCAACAAACTGGTTATGACCACAATAATTATGCCTACAAGGCAGATGCAGCTACACTGCTTACAGTACTGACACTGGCTTGGTTGGCATTTGTTCATGAACCCCTGCAATGCACTGTATAAATGACATGAAGAGTGTCTTCCTTTTGCCAGAACCTGTCTCACATTGGTATTTTCTTCAATGGGAGGAATAAATGTGTGCATTATTTACTTGGGTAAATGAAGCCCACCTGAGATGCAGAAATTATTGTTTTTACTTTTATGTTTTGTTAATACAATTACAGGTTATTATTTAAAACTTACCATTTATTATTTTAGAATCATAGAATCATTTAGTTTGGAAAAGATCCCTAAGATCATCTGGTCTAACTTCTAACCTAGCACTGCCAAGTCCACCTTTGAACCATATCATTAATCACCCCATCTACATGCTTTTTTAAGAACTCCAGAGATGGAGACTCAACCACTTTCCTTGGCAGCCTTTTCCAATACTTCACAACCCTTCCAGTGAGAAAATTTTTCCTAATATCCAAACTGAACCTCCCCTGTTGCAACAAGAATCCATTTCCTCTTGTCTTATTAGTGCTTGGGAAAAGAGACCAATCCCTACCTTACTATAGGCCCCTTCAAAATAATTGTAGGCCTTTTTGTTTGTTTTGGTTATTGCAATACTTTTCATTATCTCAGAGGGAAGATTAGCCTTGTATTTTGCTTGAGAGAGAGAGAGACAGAAACATAAATATAAAACACAAATGTGTAACAAAATATAAACATAGAATGAAACAAAACGATGGAATACAAGGAAGTTGTTTACACTAGTTATACTGAAAGACTCAGAGAGAAACATTAAATACCTGAGTCTTGATATTTCTGATAAATGCAGTTAATATGTTTTTTTGCTGTTGTTGTTAGTTTTTTGTTTTGTTTTGTGTTGTTTTATTTTTGCGTGTGTGTGTGTGTTGGGTGGTGGCTCTTAGGCTATGGCTTTATGGATGATTAAAACTCTCAGAATTATAGTAATAACACCCAATAATTTTCTGTTTAAAATACATCTAGATAATCACATATATTTCTTAAATACATGATTTTAGATAACTTTAAGAATTTTAATTCAGAATACATTTGGTAAATTTGTTTTTGAAACAGGTTTAATTTTAAGGTATACTTAAATGATGTATTCATGTAAGCTGACATAAAAAGATAAGTCTGAAAACTGGTGTTAAAATGCTGAATAATGATTCAATATTTTCGTATCTACATTGATTTACTTGACCAAATTTCACAGATATTATTTTCATTTATAATAAATAAATTTATTACAATTACAAATTTCCTCTTATGAGGCAAACTTTATTTTCAGTTACTTTGAGATTAAAGTGGCTGTCAGAATTTTGTAAAATATAGGTCAATAATAAGGATTTTTGATGCACTGGGGAATGACTTAACACAGAGTGGCTCCTTCAGCAAGCAGCATGTACTCTGATAAGCAGAGTTGTTGATTGTTTTTTTTTAAAAAGAGAACTTCAAATGTGATGTATGTGTTGTCAAGTGTTTCATTTTTGAAACTATTAATTTTGAACAAATGTAGTCATCTCATTACAGGCTACTATGCTTGCTCAAGTATAGAATCTCTATTTATGGATACCAAGGAAAATCCTGAACTAGAACAAACCATCAGAACCCTGTAACAGAAGCTCAATATGGCTGATGTGCCAGAGATGCCATTAAAATAACCCTCCTTCCAGAGTCTTCCCACTTAAAGCCACTCATGTTAAGCAATTTCTTTCTCACTGGTGTGTCTTAGCTTCTTGTCCCTATGTTCAAGACTGTTCAATACAGCTATAAACTTTCCTTGTTGCATCTCCTGTATCATTCCTCAATTCCATGTTGCCGTTAACAATATACAGTACAAAATATGGCAAGATTATGTTGCAAGTTTTCATACATGTGCAGTGTCTGTGTGTGTGTCACACACAAAATATTACAGATGCGTGTCAAAAAGCTGATTACAAATCTTATGTGTAAATTTCCTAGTCTGAGATCACCACAGTGATTTGCCTAAAGGAAGCACAGAACCTAGCACTCCTATAGCATTTGACATTTTAGTTGTACATAAGGCATAAAAACCTGCCTCACTGGGATTGTATAATCCTAAATACAGTTCCACTGCCTTGTGGAAATGCATTTTCTTGTAGTACTCTGGGATCTCTGGGATCAAGAATTAATAATTTTTCTCGTCTTCTATTATAAATACAGTAACACTTTGTGTCTATATGAGGATCAGGGGCCCACTGAGGTAAGCATGTTAGCGAACAAAAAGGCATTTCTATTTTGAGTATCCTAAAGGCTTCTTAGTAACTTAGGATCTGATATTAAATTTACCAAATGTTTTTGTCTTTTTAATAACTCTTTTGCTTTATGAATTATTTTGGGCTGTAGAAATGAGTTGTGCTGCTTCTATTGAACACACTGTCATACAACATTAAGAAACTTTTTTGTCTTTCAGCATGCAAGGGGAAGCTTGCCTTAAAATGGCAACTTTTGAAGTTTATGAGACTAACGAGACAATCAAAGAGAAAAATCTTTGCTGTAGTTATTATTTTCTTATTATCTTTGTTTCTAGGCAACAGGCAGATAAAATATTTCCCCATAACCATATTTCAGAAATAGCTGTCAGAACATATAAAATGTCTTTGAGATTAGCTAGATATTAGAGCAAAGAGGGAGATGTTCCATCTGAAGCTAAGCTTCTTTTTCCACCACAGCAATTTCTTAGAAAGATGACTCATTTCCTTCTTTCCAAACACTGATGTATTGGCTATTTCTTCAGTGATAGGTTCACAGGTTATGGCACCATTAGAACTATAACAGTTCCTCTTCCTGAAACTCTAGTGCTTCTTTCTGAATTGTTTTGATGGTGTAAACTGCCTCTTCTATAAGTCATTTTGTTCATTACACTGTGTTACCAATTGTAGTGGGTTTGCATGGCAAGATTTTGGTAGCAGGGGGGACATAGGGGTGGCTTCTTCAAGAATCCAGAAGCTGCCCTGTGGTAGATAAGGGCCCCACCACTGGCCAGAGCCAAGCCAGTAAGTGATGTTGCTTGTACTTCTGTGGGAGCAGATTTAAGACTGGGAAAAAAAAAAAAAAAAAAAAAAAAAAAAAAAAAAAAAAAAACTTCTGGGGAACAACAACTGGGAGAGAGAGAGGAGTGAAAAACAGCCCTTCAGCCCCCAAAGTCAATGCAGAAGGAGGGCAGAAGGCGCTCCAGGCATGCAGCACAAGTTCCCCTGTGGCCTCTGGAGAGGCCCCTGGTGGAGCAGGCTATCCCCCTGCAGCCCATGGGTCCCCCATGGAGCAGATCTCCATGCTGCAGCCCATGGAGGAGCCCCTGGTGAAACAGGTGGATGTGACCTGGAGGAGGCTGCAGCCCGTGGAGAGGAGCCCACACAGGAGCAGGGGGCCTGGGGGGAGCTGCCGCCCACCCGGGGGGGACACGTGCTGGAGCAGTTTGCTCCTGGAGGATGGATGGACCCTGTGGTACGGAGCCATGTGGGAGCAGTTCTTGAAGAGCTGCTGCCTGTGGGCAGCCCCTGCAGGCTCAGTTCGGGAAGGACGGCCTCCCATGGGAGGGACTCAATGTGGAGCATGGGACAAGAGTGACCATGAAGGAGCAGTGGAGGCAAAGTGCTATAGACTGACTGCAGCCCCCATTCCCCTGTTCCCCTACGCCGCTCAGGGGAGGAGGTGGAAGAGGATGGATGGGGAGGGGGAAGGCATTTTTGTTTTTTTTGCCGTGTTTCTCACTTCCCTAGCTTATAGTAATAGGCAATAAATCTTACTATCTCCTTACTCTGAGTCTGTTTTGCCCATCACGATAATTGTTGAGCAATCTCCCTGTCCTTGTCTCAAACCTTGAGACCTTTGCATCATATTTGCTCTCCCTTCCCCTTTGAGGAGGGGGAGTAAGAGAGCAGCCGTGGTGGAGCTCGGCTGCCCACCCAAGTAAAACCACCACACCAATCAAAGAATGTATAGAATCATAGGATCATAGAATCATTAAGTTTGTAGTAGACTTTCAAGATCATCTGGTCCAACCATCACCCTACTACCTATGTCACCCACTAAACCATGTCCCTAAGCACCACGTCCAACCTTTCCTTAAACACCCCCAGGAAAGATGACTCCACCACTTCCCTGGGCAACCCATTCCAATGCCTGACTACTCTTCCTGAGAAGAAATGTCTCCTCATTTCTAAACTAAACCTTCCCTGGCACAACTTGAGACCATTCCCTCTAGTCCTATCACTAGTTATCTGCGGGAAGAGCCCTACCCCCAGCTCCCCACAACTTCTTTTCAGGTAGCTGTGGAGAGCAATAATGTCTCCCCTGAGCCTCCTCTTCTCCAGACTAAACAACCCCAGTTCCTTCAGCCACTTCTCCTAGGACTTGTGTTCCAGGCCCTTCACCAGCTTCGTAGCCCTTCTCTGGACATGCTCCAGGGCCTCGATGTCCTTTTTGTACTGAGGGGCCCAAAACTGAACAAAGTACTAGAGGTGCGGCCTCACCAGAACAGAGTACAGGGGAACGATCACCTCCCTGGTCCTGCTGGCTACACTATTCCTGATACAAGCCAGGATGCCATTGGCCTTCTTACAGTGTATTTTGTTGAATCTGGAAAGAAAAAAAAAAAAAAAGAAATAATTATTTTTTAAAGTCTATATAAAAAGATTGATTAGGCAATGAAGGACAATTTATAATAATGAAAAAAACGCAGGGAGAAACATGCTTGAAGCACTTTTCATTTATGAGTAACAGCACTTTCTGACTGTACAGTCTGACAACATTTTATCTATTTCAGCTACAAGTGTTATTTTAACTCTTCATTAACCTACAACAAAAGATCATGAAACCTTTGGTGCCTTAGCAGTCTGAAATGCAAGAAGAGAAAACTTCCTTTGTACTACTCTGGAGTATTAGAACAGATATCTTAGGATGATAACAAAACAACAACAACAAAAAAAAAGTAGTTTCACCTAAACAAAATATAAAAAAGATTCACTTGGTTTAATTAATATAATTTAAATAGCTTAGAAAGCTGAGAACATACTGTAGAGTTATTATGCAAATGTTGAACATCTAATTTCTTACATTACTGTGTTCATATGTCTGAATATTGACTGAATATTGAGGCTTCGATTTTTTTTTTTGTATAGAATGGAAGTTTCAAAGAATCAAATCATAGAATGGCTCGGGTTGGAAAGAAACATAAAGAACAGCTAGTTCTACCCTCCCCTGCCATGGGTAGGGATGACACCCATGTACTGGGTCTGGCTGGGGTGGAGTTAACTTTCCCTGCAGCAGCCCATACAGTGTTGTACTCTGCACGTGTAGCTTTAACAGCATTGGTATCACACCAGTGTTTTGTTTATTGCTGAGCAATACTGGCAGCACATCAGGACACCCTTCCCTCCTCCTTCCCCCAAGAGCTGTCAGGCTTGGGACGGGCAAGAGGTGGGGAGGGGATATCACCAGGGCAGCTGACCTAAACCAACCAAAGGGGTATTCCATAACATATGACGTCACACTCAGAAATAAAAGGTGGGAAATGAGAAGGAGAGGGAGGGGCTCTCATTATGTCTGTCCTCCCAAAAAAAGCCACGCATATTGAGGCCCTGCTTCCTGGTATGTGACTGAACACTGCGCATTGATGGGAAGTAGAGAGCAATTTCTTTTCTCTCTCTGTGCTTCTGCACAGCCTTTGCTTTGTTGTTATAGTTGTTTTCCCTCTTCCTTTTCCCTTTAATTAAATTATCCTTATCTCAACCTGTGAGTTGGTTTTTTTTTTGTTTGTTTGTTTGTTTGTTTTGTTTGTTTTTCCTTTCCATCATACTTTCTTCTTCCCTTCTTCTTCCAAGGAGGGGGAGTGAGAGAGCTGTTGCGGTGGAGTTCAGCAAGCTAAAACCACCACAACCCACTAGATCAGGTTGCCCAGGGCCTCATCCAACCTGGTGCTGAACTCTTCCAGGGACAGGACATCCACAACTTCTCTGGGCAACCTGTTTCAGTGCCTCACCAACCTCTGAGTGAAGAATTTTCTCCTAACCTCCAATCTAAATCTTCCCTCTTTGAATTTAAGACCATCACACCTTGTCTTATATGATTGAGCAAAAAGTTGCTCTCTATCTTTTTTGTAAGCCTCCTTTAAGTACTGAAAAGCTGCGTTAAGGTCACCCCAGAACCTTCTCTTCTCCAGGCTGAACATCCCCATCTTTCTCAGCCTTTCCTCACAGGAGAAGTGCTCCAGCCTTCTGATCAAATTTGTGGCCTTCCTCTGGACCTGCTGTAACAGATTCACATCCTTCTTGTTCTGGAGGTCACAGACCTGGATGCAGTGCTCCAAGTAGAGCCTCACAAGGGCAGAGCAGAGGTGGACGATCCCCTCCCTCGACCTGCTGGCCACTTCTCTAGTGATGCAGCCCACTAGGGACTTCACATGATTGCCAGAACTTTTCAAATCTGACGGAGAGAGGCTTGGCAGCTACATCAGCCAATTCCTTCAAGACCCTGGGATGCATGTCATCAGGCCCCATAGACTTGTACCTGCTCAGTTGCCTCAGGTGGTCTTAAATCTGCTCTTCTCTTACAGTGGGAGGGACTTAGCTCCCCCAGCCCTCATCTATGGGTTCAGGGAAATGAGAGCTGTGGGAAGTGTGACTGGTAGTGAAGGCTGAGTCAAAGAAGTTACTGAGTACTTCAGCCTTCTCCATTTCTGTCATTACCAGTTCTTCCTTCTCATCCATCACAGGGGATACACTCTCTTTGGCTTTTCTTTTCCGAGCAATGTACCTATAGAATCCTTTCTTGTTATTCTTTGCATTCCTTGCCAAGGTCAGTTCCATCTGTGCCTTGGCTTTTCTGATCCCATGCCTGCACATCTGGACTGCACCCCTGTACTCTTCCCAGGTCACATGTCCCTGTTTCCAATGCCTGTGCATTTCCTTCTTGTGCCACCAGCACAAGGAAAGGAAACCTTCTGTTTGACCAGCAGGTCCTTGTTCAGCCATTCTGGTTGTCTGCTTTCTGTACTTGCTTTTTTTACACAGGGAGAAGGAGAGTTCTTATGCTTTAAGGAAAACACCCTTTAAAAGTTGCCAGCTCTGTTCATCTCCTTTTCCCGTAAGGACAGTGTTCCAGGAAGTCTCATGTACTAGGTCTTTAAATAGCTTGAAGTTTGTTCTTCGGAAGTTCAGGGTCCTGACTTTGCTCTTCATCATGCCCATATTCCTCGAGATCACAAAATCAACCAGAGCATGGTCACCTCAGCCCAGACTGCCTCCAGTCTTAACCTTTTTAATGAGTTCATTCACATTGGTGAGCACCAGGTCCAGTGACACTTCTCCTCTGGTTGTTTTATCTAATACCTGGACCAGGACATTATCCTCCATGCACTCTGGGAGTCTTCTGGATTGCTTACAGCCTGCTGTGTTGCTTTTCCAGCAGACTTCTGGGTGGTTGAAATCCCCCATCAGGATGAGAGCATGCGAGCATGATACTTCTTGTAGTTGAAGCAAGAATGCCTCATCTAAAGGTTCCCCTTGATCAGGTGGCCTGTAGTAGACCCCAACCATAAGGCATCCTCTATTGGTGTCATCCTTAACTTTTACCCACAAGCTCTCATCCTCTCCATGGCTGTTTCTCAGAGGTATCTTTTTCACACTCAATCCCTTCCTTAACATAGAGGGCAACACTCCCTCCCCTCCTTCCCTGCCTATCTCTTCTGAAATGCTTGTAGCCCTCTGTTCCTGTGTTCCAGTTGCATGATCTGTCCCAGCATATTTCTATGACAGCAATCAGGTCATATTTGTCTAATTGCAGCATGTGTTACAACTCCTTCTGCTTGTTTCTTATGCTGCACGTGTTGGTGTAGAGTCACATCGTCTGGGTCGTATCAATTTTTCCAGAAAAACCTAATTGATTTGGGACAGTTCACAAGTATTTCCCTGCTGTTTCAGAGAAAGCCACTGCATTCTGACTTAGTAATAAGACATATACTTTCTTGTGCAAAATTATCTATGTAAATTATATTCTGTGTGTTAAAAGGAGAACTGTGCTTTTCAATATTCTTTGTTTATGTTTTCCTTCTGTTCATTTCAGTCCTGCCTTCCCAAATGGAAGCAAATGATTTTTTTCTTTTTCCCAAATACTCATAAGCCTCCTAAGTGCATGGGTTTTGTTGTAACAGCCAACCATGATAAATAATCTTGCATCGTTATTCTGGCAGAGCAACATAACACCATGGGGCCCAAGTGTTATATAAATTATATAAGTATAAAGCTCATTTTCAGCCCATACAAAGCTTCAAACTCAAAACAAACGTTCTCATCTCAGTTGTATGCAAGTCATAAACACGATGAACTTGGCCAAAGAGCTTTGCTTAGGTAAAGTAGTAATGTTCACAATGGGAAAATATTGAAAAAGGTTCTAAACCCGGCAGCTGCTAATTATAGTGATTAAAATCATCGCTAAGCAACAATTTTCTTAACCTCTTCCTAACTTTGAACATCTGAGGCTACATGTTCTTTCTCTTATACAGAAGGAAAATGGAGTGGAGGTAAACACAGTGGTTAGAGGCCTGAATATTGGCAACGCTCTGTCCGAGACATGAAGTCTATTGAAGGAGTAGGCCTCTCACAGCACGTTTAAAAGACTATCCCAAGTATAAGGAAAACTGCCATGTCATACTTTCTGCTAGAAAATATGTATATTTATTATCTCATGCCTCCATTCCTTTTTTCTGTTTTCACTCATTCAACTCTGTCCCATGTGTACCTATGTCATGATTCCCTTATGCTGAAGATTACCCTCTACTTTCATCTCTTTTTATCCCAGATTGTTATCAAATATTCTTGCTAGGTTATTCTTCATATATATTATGTTATTCTTCATATATGTTGTTATTGTTACTTTTTTTTTTTTAACTTTTTTTTTTCCAGACTTGGCACAGCATTCTATTATTCTGAGGGATTTTTTTTTTTCATCCACAGCTGGCAGATCATTTCCCAAGGACTGGTTGAATGTTACAATGATCCTTACTTTGTCTCAAAAACTTCTCAAAAGTAACTCTTGAAAGGATAACAGAGAACACCTTCCTAAGTGCTTCTACAGAGCATGAAACTTTCTGTAGCTGGATTATGATACATTTCAAGTATTGGTTTGCGAAATTAAAGCATTTTATTGTGTTTTATCAGGGTAATAATAGTGCTGAGTTAATAATTTATTTGGTTCAGAGCTTGTTTTGATTTTGAGTGTGATTTCTGCAAGTGTCACAAGTAGTCTTGTACTTGTAAAGGAATAATGCATGCACTGTGTTAGAGGACTCAGAAATAATCATAAGCATCCTTGGATGAGGGAGTCTTTTAGAAGGTGAGTGGAACCTTCTAAAAAAGTTTAAAAGTCAATGTATGGATATTGCTGTTGGCAGGAAGGTAATGTGAGCTAATGTAATTATTGATTTGGATATACATGAAGATGAGCCTCCTCCCAAGGAGTACTATGCATACAATTAAAAGACTGGTCTTTTCATATGTGAAGTAACTGATATGATTTATTAAATAGAACTACAATCCATGAAAAACTTAAAACTGAGACCTGTATGCTGAAAAGTTTTCTTCATGCTGTTTCATTTTTTTATTACTATCATTTTCAAATTTTCAATGTATTCTTCTTAAGTGTTGGATGTATTACTGATTTTCCAGATATGGTGGAAAAAGGGCAGCCATGGATGAGTCTGTTGTTCTGGAGGAAGAAGGGTTTACTTTGCTTGTATTAGCTGCATCCCTTGGAGTTCCCCTTAATATATATTTGCTTTAAAATGTAAGTCTCACTGACAAATCCAGACTGCTAAACTCCAAAATCAACAAGGTTTCTATCTCACAGTTTATGAGAATACTTAGTTAAAGATAGCTTAAGAAACTTAAAAAAAAAAAAATCATCAGATACTGCTGAATTTTCTTGAAAATTTGTCTTAAACAGCTACTGTTGTAGATTTAAAAGTAACATAATTTACTGCCTTCCATGCATTCAAGACTGAGAATATGTCAAACAACTATGCAGTAATTAGGGGGCATTCAATGTATCAGAGACATTTACAGTACATTTATGGTATGATGTTATTTTATGGGTATATTAGAATATGGCTTAAATGGAGAGACACGGTGTTTATAGCCAGATGTAAACACTTTTGATCGTTTTCATAATTCACTAACTCTATAAACCATGATTTGTTTGCTGAGTATTTTCTTTGTTATGCCTATCATTGTAATACTTCATGCATAAAGCAGATGCTTTATTATAAAATGGCTGGCCTGGCACTCTAGTGTAAACTGTTTGCTCATTTGTTTGCTATCAACTTGACAAAAAATGATATTCCAGAAGGTTAGCTCATCTCTGTAGAAATGAACACAGAAGACCAAACTGATTTTCTGCATCTGAGTTGCAGGTGAACAGTATTGCAATATAAGCTTTATCACAATAAATAAATAAATAAATAAAAATAATTTTAAAAAATTGTATCAGTTCATAGTTTTTTTTATATTTTGATTTTATTCTAATAGTGTTTTGTGACTGTGGTTTGTTCAAATAAGTAAGAAAGAGAAGAAAAACAAGGAGCCAAGCATTCATGTCAGAGAGATATGTAGGTGAATATTGTATCTCAGGTATGCTTGTGAAAGGGGGATATGCACAGCCAAAGGTGGATGGAAGGAGAGAGAGAAACATTATGATAAATGTCTTGCAGTTGCAGCAGTCACTGGGAACACAATGAAAGATATTCTGGCCCTTATTTATCTTAGCAGTATATAGGCACTTGCAGGCAAGTTGACTATTATTACCTTAGCTGCACTAGCATGAAATATATATGAAAAGGTCTAGTATGGGCCAACTTTCATGGCCTAATACATTTTTCTCATCAGTCTCTCTTTCCCTGGCTAAGAATTGTTCTATATTTTGCCATGGGCCTACTTTGTCTAGATAGTACATATCCAAATAAACGTATTCTATCAGAAGCAGAAAATTGTGCTTTATATTCAGTGTTGTTGTTTTTCTGTCTGTCCTAAGTATGGACTTAATCTGGGTAAGAATTTAGAAGGCTTAATGAATTAAGACCTATGCTTTTCACTTTGATGAATGAAGATTAATAAGTAGATACTTATGCAGTTATTTTTTATGCAAACATCATAACATATGGTGTACATAAACATAAGCATGATATGCAGTCTAGAGTCTGGCACAATTACATTAACACCAATGACAACACATGGGTGAACAGAAGAATTTGTTTTCAGGAAGATGTCATTATAGCAAACCATGTGTCATCTCCTATTCATACATAACTCCAGTTCAATCTCTCTGCAAAGCACACTTTTGGGACACACTCAAAATCTCACTGCAATCCAAAAACTAGGAAAGCTGTTATATACTATTATTACACCTGAAATATCATGTTTAGTAAATTTATTAAAATCCCAATGATTAAGCTATCTGCAGAGAAGCTGTGAATGGAGATCATAAGCATCAGAGCTGGGGAAAAGTATTTAGATTTTAGAATAGTATGATATGTTTCATTTATTCAATAAGATATAAAGAAGTCCTGTGGAGAGAAAAAGGAGAATCCGTTGCACTGGAAAGAAGAAAAAAATATGTATATCCCAATATGCTTTATTCCATAACACAATATTTATTTCCTTTTCTGCTAATGAGGAGCTATTAAAAAAGATTCTTTCACATATATGAGTTAAAATTCTTTGTGATTTATATTTGATGTTTAGCTTGGCCCTTCTGTTATAACCCTATTGACTAGAAAATGCCTACTAGCCTGTCCAAAAATATACTGAAATATTTTCATGAACTAGCATCTAAATTCATAAACTGAGCCACTGATGTACCTTGAGAATCCTGGTACCACAGAGTCACAGAATGGCTGAAGTTGGAAGGAATCTCCTGAAATATCTGGTCCAAGCCTCTTGCTCAAACAGGTCATCTAGAGCAAGATATAGCTCCTTATAAGATGCCATTTTTCTAGAAAATTCAAGACAAATACTCATGTGTGGGAGTGTGGCCATGGGGGTCAACAAGCCCCATGGTTGGTGATAATATTGGACTCTTAACGATGAGGCCATCAGGAATGTGAAGAGTTTAGAGGGAACAAAGAAGGGTGATTCAGGAGACTCCTTGCTGTCTGGGACTGCTTGTTCTTCTGCCATTAAGACATGGAAGTTGCTGGGTGTTTGCTGTTGCCAGGCAGCACTGGTTGTTGACCAATGAATAGTTAGTGGAGAAGTACTGCTGTAGAGCGAATGGTATAAGAGGGGAGCCTGTCCTCAATAAGGGGTGGTTGAAGTTACGTCATCAACAAAGAAGTAGCAGCTACTGATCCTGAAATAACCCTGGTGTCCATGTGGTCCTTACGCCACACTTATGTATGAAATGGCTACTCCTTTAGGCTAGACAATTTTGTAAATAATTCCACCTCCAGCCATCATTTATGCCAGTTTGATGGCAGTTAAACTAATGACTTTGCAGATGGATTTGTCAGACTGCTCAACAGAGATTTATGTGGACTATGCTGCACTGTTAAGTTTAAAGACTGAACCTAATACAGGATAAGAGTTGTAGGAGGAGAAGATCAGAGAAACTAAGCAAAACATGAAAGTAAAAGAAATGCTTAACTGTATGCCAAAATAATGGAATATTCCTTCTTTCACGTGGAAAAAAGTAATCAGGGACTAACAGTATCATTACCGGTCATAAAGTTTCCTGCCTTACCCTTACCGTTCATCTGAGCTCCTTTTCCTCCTCACAATATTTCTAGATAGAAACAATGTTTCCAGGTTTCAGTTAGGACAGAGTTAATTTTCCTCCTAGTAGCTGGTAGGGTGCTATGTTTTGGATTAGGATGAGAAGAGCACTGATAACATGCTGATGTTTTAATTGTTGCAGAGCAGTGCTCACACCAAGCCAAGGACTTTTCAGCTTCTTGCTCTGTTCTGCTAGCGGGCAGGCTAGGGGTGCAGCAGGAGCTGGGAAGGGATAGACCCAGGACAGCTGACCCAAACTGGCCAAAGGGGTATTCCATACCATCTGACATCATGCTAAAAAATATATAGGGGTGGCTAGCCGGGGTGGGGGTCCGGCTGCTCAGGGATAGGCTGGGCATCGGTCAATGGGTGGTGAGCAATTGCATTCTGCATCACTTGTTTCGTACCCATTATTATTAGTAATACTACTATTATTATTATTATTATTATTACTATTATTATTTTCCTGTCTTAATAATCTGTCTTTATCTCAAGTCACAGGCTTCGCTTTCCCGTTTCTCTCCCCCATCCCAGAGAGGGAGGGGGGAGGGTGAGCAAATGGCTATGTGGTGTTTAGCTGCTGGCCGGGTTAAACCAGAGCACAATGCTTTACAGTAATGATATCAAGTGATAGAAGTCTAACAGAGATATCTATAGCAAGTTTAACTTCGAGTTACCTGTGTTTGTACTGGATTGTCAGATATCAGTTTAATTCACCATGTATATTGTTTTCAGCTAAACCCAACTATTATTTTCATTATTTGATTGTGTTTTATATCTCTGGAGAAGACCTGAAAACTTGTTTATTAATTAATAATAAAAAAAGTTCTCTTTTATCTCTCATTTCATGGGAAGGCTTAGACCTTCTTAATTACTGCATCTTTAGCATGAGATGTTCTTAAAGGAATTCTGGCACTTTGAATAAATTTTAAATCCTAATGGCATCTTCATGAATATAAATGTAACAGCACTGCAGGGAACTTTATCACAGTCTCAAATCAAGTTGAGTTTTTGATGCATTTTGCCACAGCAGTCTACAAAAAAATCAGGTTTTGAAAATCAATTCTGGGTCACTTTGGTTTGAGTTTAACTTAAGAAAATTGATTCCATGTTCCTGTTAAAGTGGTTAACCGTTGCGTTTTATTATTGTGGAACATGAAATGTATTCTGATTGACAAATATAGTAATCCTCTGTTTTTGTAAACAGGTAGAATTGATGAAAAATAGGACTTTATAATTGTGTTACTGAGAAAGAATTTAGTTAAAACGGTAACACTGTAAGAACCATTCAGTACTGATCATTTTTCAACATCTTCATTTTTCAATTTTGTATGTATAAATTTTACATAAATTTAAAACACTATCTCATTGTGTAACACTTTGTAACACTATGTATTTGATACAAAAGGAAAAAAATTAAAGGAAGGTAAATGTGGAAGGTAAGATATATCTTTCTCTCTAGACTAGACTATGACTGAAAAGTTGTTAGGAGTTCATGTCAATGCTAGTTATGCCCTGCTCTATGATAACGCCAGGTGATTTCTAGTTTGCCTCTTTCCAGCATTATTAAATACCTGGACTAAGGCCTATCTCACCCAGCTGTTGAAGCCTTCAGGACTCATAAAGTACATAAGCCTGGCTGTACTTGCCATGAATTCTATTATGTTTGGACTGGTGTTGCAGCTAGTTGCCTCTCAAAAGTTAGTTCACACAGCTGCATGGGTGTTTTGTAAATGTCTCATCCAGTTGCAATAAGAAGAAGACATTGCTACAGACAAATGCCTGTTCTTACATATCTCTTGTGGTGTTATACTAAAGGAGGATACCTACCACCACTTACATAAGTCGCCAATATTTATTGTGCAGAAAGTTGCGAGCATTTGAGGCCTCATGCTGCTGGTGTCCACTAAATTAGTTACAAGCTGGCCTGTCACACTGGACCATGTCAAACACTGTGTGACCAAGTTTGAGGACTCAGGTGAGCAGTTCTAGTACAAAAATAGTTGAATATTCACAGGTACATTAATGTTTAAAAAAAAAAAAAAAGAGTTACTAAGTTAAAATGTCAGTTAGCAGAAGATTATGAAAAGAGGAAATGGCAGTTATGGATGTAGACATCTATATTCATATTCTAAGTTCTTGCTTGGATCTAATTCTTAATATGCCATCTTAAATGTGTGTTAATTTTGTAAGGAAAACGTTTATCAAACTCATTGAAAAGCATACATGACATTTTTTTCATTAACTATTTATGATATAGCTGACTGCTGATTGTTAAATCACTGTGAATAACACGGAAAAGCAGCAGATATGAGTTTTGTCACAGTCAGAACTTTTTGTCTTAAAACTCCACAGACAAATTTAATCTCCAGGAGACTTTGATATCCAAAAATGTCAAATCAAGATCATTGCTCAATTTCTATCACTTGTTACTGAGTTAGGAAGTTTAAGTTCATGGATCAGTAACATGTATCTGCTAACACTTCAGATAGATTCTTGCCTTTGTTTGGCCTCTGTTCGTAAATATGATGTTGACTGAAATCACCAAAAAGGGCTTGTTTTATTGTGATTAAAACTGGAGTGTCTTGTAAAACTGGGCTTTATATACAGGCATTTTGGAGCTGCTGCAAATATCAGTTATTTCAAATGTATTTTTTTTCTTTCTAGTACAAACATAAAGTACAGTGTTTTAAAAGTATTTAGTGTCCTAACTCCTCATAAACTAAACAGCAATTGTTGAAACTAAGTATTTTGAGGGCACAAAGAATTTCTCTTCCACATTAATCATATCAGATGGTAAATCTACTACAGCCAACTCCTGTATTTTCTGTAATTAATTTTGTGTAACAAGAGATCACAAAAAGGCTAATACTCATATGAGAGAGAAAAGTATGTATAAGAATATACTTTTTTTTAGTTAAGAATTAATTAAACAGTGAAACCGACTAAATACTTAGGCATGAAGCACATAACTTGAGTACTTATACTAATTCCAGTAAAACACGAAGCATATTTTAAATGTATACAGCCCATAAATTAATGATCAGGTTCTCACTGACTTAATAAGAATCAACATGAGTCTGCAAGGTGTTTTGGTATACTGACTTTCACACCTATGTAGCGAATAGTACCTATATAGTAAGTGTATTCCACTATCAGTTTTGGATTCACCGCATTAGGCAGCTAAACACCACACAGCCACTCTGTCACTCAGCTATGGAGAAGATAATCAAAAAAATAAAATTGAGAAAACTCATGGGTTGAATTTAATAGGTAAAGCAAAAGCTATGTGCACAAACAGAACAAAATAAAGAACTAAATTAGGAATTAATTCACTCTTTCCCATCAATTATTTAAAGCATGTACTCCATGGAAGAAAAAGACTTGATTAATTTGACATGTTTCATTTGCAAAATGATCAGAAATTTCCTGATTTATTTATTTATTTATTTATCTATTACTACTAGCTAGTATTCTAGAATACTTAACTTACAGAAGGATATTTAATATTTGTTGCATGAAAAGTTGATATGTTCCTGTTTTTGAAGCTGATGCTGAATAAAAGCATTTTTATAACCATTACTGACAGAATCTCACATGATGTGTGGATTCTAGGGTGCAGCTCTGTTGGTACATAAGAGAATATGTAATTTTATGTTCTTATTTTATTGTACCTTTTAGCAGTTTTAATCATTGGGTGTGGTATCTCTTTGCTTAGGTAGTGATCTTCCAAACTATACTTCAGAGGAATAGAATAATATTAAACTTCTGACTGCATTTAAGCTGTATTTGACTGACAGAAGATGTTCATTTAGTACTAAATTCTGGATGAACTGTAGCAGCAGCTGGAGGACTGGCAACTTGTCTTACTGCACAGATCATGGCATGTCAGAAACAGAAATGGAAAGCAGAGTACAGAATCACAGAATCACAGAATCATCTAGGTTGGAAGAGACCTCCAAGATCACCTAGTCCAACCTCTGACCTAACACTAACAAGTCCTCCACTAAACCATATCACTAAGCTCTACATCTAAACATCTTTTAAAGACCTCCATGGATGGTGACTCAACCACTTCCCCGGGTAGCATATTCCAATGCCTAACAACCCTTTCAGTAAAGAAGTTCTTCCTAATATCCAACCTAAATCTCCCCTGGCACAACTTTAGCTCATTCACCCTCATCCTGTCACCAGGCACATGGGAGAATAGACCAACCCCCACCTCGCTACAGCATCCTTTAAGGTATCTATAGAGTGCATTAAGGTCACCCCTGAGCCTCCTCTTCTCCAGGCTGAACAATCCCAGCTCCCTCAGCTGCTCCTTTTAAGACTTGTTCTCCAGACCCCACACCAGTCTCGTCGCCCTTCTCTGGACTCACTCGAGCACCTCCATGTCCTTCTTGTAGTCAGGGGCCCAAAACTGAACACAGTACTCAGGTGCGACCTCACCAGAGCCGAGTAAAGGGGGACAATCACTTCTCCAGCCCTGCTGGCCACACTGTTTCTTATACAAGCCAGGGTACTCTTGGCCTTCTTGGCCACCTAAGCACACTGCTGGTTCATATTCAGCGGACTATCAACCAATACTCTCAGGTCCTTCTCGGCCAGGCAGCTTTCCAACCACTCATCTCCCAGCCTGTAGTGCTGCTTGGGGTTGTTGTGCCCCAGGAGCAGGACCCAGCACTTGGCCTTGTTGAACTTCACACAGTTGGCCTCAGCCTATCGGTCCAGCCTATCCAGATCCTCCTGCAGAGCCTTCCTACCCTCAAGCAGATCAGCACATGCACTTAACTTGGTGTCGTCTACAAACTTACTGAGGGTGCACTCGATCCCCTCATCCAGATCATCGATAAAGATATTACAGAGAACTGGCCCTCGTACTGAGCCCTGGGGGACTCCACTAGTGACCAGCCTCCAACTGGATTTAACTCCATTCACCATGACTCTTTGGGCCCGGCTACCCAGCCAGTTTCTAACCCAACAAAGTACACCGGTCCAAGCCAAGAACAGCCAGTTTCTTGAGGAGAATGCTGTGGGAAACACTGTCAAAAGCCTTACTGAAGTCAAGGTAGACCACATCCACAGCCTTTCCTTCATCCACTAAGCGCGTCACTTTGTCATAGAAGGAGATCAGGTTCGTCAAGCAGGACCTGCCGTTCATAAATCCATGCTGACTGGGCCTGATCACCTAGTTGTCCTGCAAGTGCCGCGCGGTGACACTCAAGATAATCTGCTCCATGAGCTTCCCTGGCACTGACGTCAAACTAACAAGCATATGGTTTCCTGGGTCTACCTTCTGGCCCTTGTTGTAGATGGGCGTCACATTTGCTAGCCACCAGTTGACTGGGACCTCCCCCGATAGCCAGGACTGCTGATAAATGATGGAAAGAAGCTTGGCCAGTTCTTCTGCCAGCTCTCTCAGTACCCTCGGGTGTATCCCATCCGGCCCCATCGACTTGCATACATCTAAGTGATGTAGCAGGTCAAGAACCATTTCCTCATGGATTGTGAGGGCCACAGTCTGCTCCCCATCCCCTTCCACCAGCTCAAGGTACTGGGTATCTAGAGAACAACTGGTCTTGCTGCTAAAGACTGAGGCAAAGAAGGCCTTAAGCACCTCAGCCTTTTCCTCATCTGTTGTCACTGTTTCCCCCCGCATCCCGTAAAAGATGGAGATTCTCCTTAGTCCTCCTTCTCATGTTAATGTATTTATAAAAACATTTTCTGTTATCTTTAACAGCAGTAGCCAGATTGAGCTCCAGATGATATTTGGCCTTTCTAGTTTTGTCCCTGCACAGCCTCGCAACATCCTTATAGTCCTCTTAAGTAGCCCGCCCTCTTTTCCAAAGATCATAAACCCTCTTTTTTTTGCTAAGCTCGAGCCACAACTCTCTGTTCAGCCAGGCCAGTCTTCTTCCACACCAGCTCATCTTTGGGCACATGGGGACAGACCGCTCCTGAGCCATTAAGATTTCCTTCTTGAGGAGTTCCCAGCCTTCCTGGACTCCTCTACCCTTCATAACTGCCTCCCAAGGAACGCTGCCAACCAGTGTCCTGAACAGCTCAAAGTCAGCCCTCCGGAAGTCCAAGACAGCAGTTTTACTGGTCCCCCTCCTGACTTTGCCAAGAATAGAGAACTCTACCATTTCATGGTCACTCTGCCCAAGACAGCTCTCGACCACCACATCTCCCACTAGTCCTTCTCCGTCTGTGAACAGAAGGTCTAGCACCTCAGCAAGTGTATTAGTTTCAGAGTTCTGACCTATATGGAAATTGCAGCAAGACCTGTTAGAAAGAAAAAATGAAAATTCCTTTAAAAAAATGTCAGGCATCATTATCCCCAGAGTATAACCTGTGCCATTTAGATGAAACCAAGCATTCAGCATATACTTCAGAAAGCTGAAAGGTATGAATTGCATGTTATCCTGAACAACAGCAGGATTAGTTGTCAGATGGTCTCTAAGGAGAAATAACCTGTCTGTAACAAATGAAGTATCAAATTTCTTCATACCACAAGTAGTTAAATGAAGTACTTAAAAGAATACTGATAAGCTTGTGGCCATTCACCTCTCTCTGTCGTTAATTAAAACTGCAGGGAAGGAATTGATGAAGAAATGGAGCTTAGACATAATTACCACTGATCCTAGCTGTTACTGCACAGTTCTGATGAAGACAAAGAATCAATAGAACCTAATTTAGGACTTTCAAAGTCTCCAACTGACTCTTGCAAAAACGCTATTAACTTCCATTATCATCTAATAACAACAATTACCTCCTTTCCTCTTAACTCGTTACTATTAAACAGGGATCTTCCGGGCTCTGTTTTCTGTTTAGCTGGTATCTGTACTTTACAGCAACCTTTCAGAATTTTTGTTAAGGCATTTTTTCTTTGAGTTTGAAGGTGATTATGTGGTTAACACAAACTTATAGGAAAGTTCTAGCCTCTCAAATTATTTATAGTACTGCAAAGCTGTCAGTACTGAACAAATCACTGATTGCTTATGACGGATGGCAGAAGATGGAATTTGAAGTAGGGTGCCACCATAAGCTTGCCACCTTGTTCAGATGTAATGCATTCCTGAATAAAAACTAGCCTATCAAGAAAACTTTTGGTACTTTCATAAGACTAAAAATTCTTTTAGTTACATTGGCAGCTGCTCAGGTCTCAATGGCTGGCAAACATGCTAAATATTTTCTGAACAATTTCTTTTTCCACATTGAAGAAGATTAGTCACAGATCCTTTAAGGAAAATTAAATGGCATATTAAAGCACCTCTACATCTGATGTTTCCCATCTCCCATCAATTTAACACAGTTAAACTTACGCATAAGTTATGTAGTATCTGTTTTCTCTCATAGTTTTTCATCTGTAAAAATATCAGAATTGCTCCCAGTTCCTCAGAAACTCAGACGGTGTTTTGGTAGTAGTTAGGATATACTTTTTAATGAGATTCAGAGAGACTGGTTTCTCACTCTTCTTCCTTTTTAAGCTGTGGAAATTGTAAGAATCTTTGCTAAATTTGTGAATAATTCTCTGTCATTTAAATGGAAATCTACAGTTTATCTTACAGTTTTTCTAACTGCTCAAAATATTTTGAAGTATGAGTTACAGTGAGATAGGTTGTGTGAAATAGATTGGTCCTAAAGCAGCAGTTGAATGTGATGACCCCAATTTACAGCCTCAAAACTGGTATCCACCAGCTAAATTTAGGCAAGCAGAATTACCTAAACTGCTTGACCAGACATCATCAAAAAATTAACTACCTCTCTCACTCATCTTTGAATGTCATGAAAAAGGTATTTCCCAGGCCTGTCTCAGTTGTTTGAACCAACACTTGCCTCTCAGGAATGTCTTTTCAATGACTATGGGAGAAGACTTTCTGAGTGCTTAAGTTGTTGGATTTTGCATAGACTAATTAAATATTCATGAGTACGCCAATGTTAGGGTCACTTACCTGCCTATGTTTACTGTCATTTCTAGTTGAAGGAATATTTTGGTAATCCAAAGTTTAGGTATCTAACCAAAGTCAGAGTTCACTTTGTACAAAACTCCTTTGCAGTTATAGAGGACAGAGATTTGTCCAAAATGTCATTTAAAGATTAGACTAGACTTCAACATATCTGAATTTCTCCCATCATTAAGTGTCAGCTCTTGTACCTTGAAATCTGGATTTGTATTACTATCTCATAGACAAATACAGGACAAACATTATTTTCCTGTTTCTCCTTCTATTTTTCAGTTAAACAGATACACAAGTGAATAACTGTTTTCTAGGATTCATAGAAATTCACAAATAAGCTGCATGGTCCTTTTGAAAACAGTCAGCAATTATATTTCTCTTTTTCCACTTCAAGTCAGCTGGAATACATGACTATAGCCAGAATATTCCTACTTTATTGAATGTCAGCACATTGCATATTCTACTGATCAGCTTAATTACTTCTTTTGGTAAGGAGAAATGTTGCATGCTTAAGCTCTCTTCAGATTGTATAGAAGCTTAAGTGCCAAATGCAGTTGAAGATTACAGTCAGCAGCAAAAATGTAACATTGCAGTCCCTGCTTTATTTTATGAATATAGCTGAAATAAAAAATAAAAATAAAAAATCTCATGTATCTATTAAAGCACTAATTTTTTTTTTTTTCCCCAAGAAAAACTGATGTGGAAATTCAGGAGTACTATATAAAATTGTGTCTGAGTTGTGTTTTAAAGCTATAGAGGTTCTCAGATGAATATCTGTGTGATAGGTCAGTTTACCTTTCTAAACATTGACTATCTCAGTTCTTGTTTGTTGTACATTGGAAAAAGAAAATGTAAGCAAATTTGAAAACTACCATTAATATAGCTGCCATTATATATTATCATAGAATCATTGAATCATTCAGGTTGGAAAAGACCTCAGATCATCTAGCCCCACTTTTAACCTAGTACTAAAATCCTCCACTATACCATCCTACTATGCTACTAAGTTCTAAATCTACACGCCTTGAAGACTTCCAAGGACGGTGAATTAACCACTTCCCTGGGCAACTTGCTTCAGTGTCATGCAACTGTCTCAGTAAAGAAATTTCCCCTAATATCCAACCTACACCTCCTCTGGTGCAACTTGAGGCCATTTCCCCTTGTCTTGTCTCTTGGTGTTTGGGATAAGAGCCCAATTCCCACCTTGTTATAGACTCCTTCAAGGTAAGTATACAGTGCAATAAGGTCTCCCCTGAGCCTCCTTTTTTCTAGTCTAAACAACCACAGCTCCTCTAGTCATTCCTTGTAAGACCTGTTTTCTAGACTACTAACCACCTTTGTCGCCATTCTCTGGACACATTCCAGGGCCTCAATAGTTTGTCTTGTAGTGACAGGCCCAAAACTGAACACAGTATTTGAGGTGCATCCTCAACAGAGCTGAGTATGGAGGGACAATCACTTCCCTAGTCCTTCTGGCCACTCTATTTCTGAGACAAGCCAGGACGCCCTTGGCCTTCTTAGTCACCTGAACACACTGCTGGCTCATATTTATCTGGCTATCGATCAATACCCCCAGGTCTGTTTCCACCAGGCAGCTTTCCAGCTACTCTTCTCCTGGCCTGTAATGATGCATGGGGTTGTTGTGACCCAAGTGCAGGACCTGGCACTTAGCCTTGTTGAAATTCATACAGGTGATTTGGGCCCATCAGTTTAGCCTATCCAGATCCCTCTGTAGGGCCTTCCTACCCTTAAGCAGGTCAACACTAACGCCTAACTTGGAATCATCTGCAAACTTACTGAGGGTGCACTCAATCTCCTCATCCAGATCATTGATAAAGGTGTTGAAGGGAATAGAATCATTGATAATATTTAGTTTAGAAAGTTTGTATTTATACACACTATTAAGATTTTGTTGTTATCTAGCTTGAACTCTTAATTATACTAGAATAAGGGTATGTGTAAAGTAAAGTATTATGGCCCGTATTCCTTACTGAAAATTTATAATGACCCCAGGATATAAATGCTGATCAGTTATGGATGATCAATTAGGGATGTAGAATTAACAGCCTACAGAGGTTGCCCATAGCTGATAGGATAAGCAGAACTCTTTTAAAAATTTCTGTAAGACTGCAACAACAGCTACCAGCTGCATGAGAGCAACAGCTTCAGAATCAGGTATGTTGAACTGATCACTTGTACCATCAGACATTACAGCTGTTTTGTCTTATCATTAAAAGGCAATGTACCTTTAAAGCTCATATTTGGCCTAGTTATACTGCCCTTGAAGCCAGGTTGTAATTCCGATGCACCATGCTATAGTACAGCATGCTTTGACAGTATAGATCAAAGGTGAAAATTTAACAAAGTGGGTAGACTTTCACTGCAGTGTTTGTTATCATGTTGTCTCACCTGTTCTTGTCATATTTCTCTTAGGCCTCCTAAATTCTGTTCAGTTTAGACAGAATATCTCATTCGTACTTGCTTCATCATCCTAGAACTTCACCTTACTTCCACTGAATCTGTTTAAATTTTATTCTCTTTTTATGAAAAATACATAGCCTTTATTCCCCCCCCCTCAAAAAAAAAGTAGCCCATTCATCACTTTTTAATATAGATACTGCACCAATAAACAAGTACAAATTATACTTGTTCATCTCTATTAATGCTTCTTTTCTAATCTATTATTTTTTCTCCAAAGAGTGATTTAGACACCATGTGTCAACAAGTTACACTTTTAGAGTCAAAAAGTAGTATTTTCTATACATAAAACATAAGCGGTTTTTTTTTTAACCAGTGTTTTAATGTAACTGTAGCAAGGTTTTCTGGTGTCTTACATGTCTTTCAGTTGCATATTCATACAACATTACTGCTGTTGATACTTTAAATCATACAGAGATGCTGGTCATTGATCACAGAATCATAGAAACATAGAATGGTTTGGTTTGGTTTGGTTTGGTTTGGAAGAGACCTTAAAGATTATCTAATTCTAACCCCCCTGCTATGGGCAGGGACATCTTCCACTAGACCGATTGCTCAAAACCCCATCCAACCACGATATATGAGAGGTAAGTCTCTTGGACAAATCTTAAAACATTTTTCTGCATTGAAATATTTTCTAGAACATTAATTTTCCATTATGCTTCTTCCACACATTCCTTTCAAACATCAAATGTAAAATGGCTTCCTTTTGTGAATGACTGTCCTTCTTAGAAATAGAAAACAACACAATATGCTACATAAAACTGCTAAATATGATCTAACAATGAAAGACAAGTAGGACTACATTTTAAAAAATTTTCATTCTCACTGAACCTGGATAAGTGCTTAATTTTTCTTTTAATAATTGCTGTCTTTTGGTAGTAAGTTTTCTACACATTCTGTGTAAAAAAAAAAATTAAAAAAAATCCCTTTTGCTATAACAGTAGCTTTCTACCAAAGCTTCGGAAAGTAAAATAAAGTACAACTCATTTTAAAATGGGAGCTAATTGTTTGCATTTTCTTGGCTGAAAAAGTCACAAAGACATGTTTAGGTTTTAAATCTTTCCCTTGCATTGTAATTCGTAGATTTATTTTTCAAGAACTACTTTAGGACATCAGGTAGTAAGACACCAAGAATCACATCTGAAAACCTTTCATGCTTCAGAACACATATCCTAGGGTAAAAATGGCTGTGTACCAAACCAACTTCCCTAACGCTGTCTTGTAGTAGCCCAATTTTAATTGAAAATAAATACATAAATAAATAAATAAGATGTATTTGAATGTCTTTAATTATAGCTGAACAAACTGGCTTATTTGAATGGAAAGATAACCAGCTATGTTAAAACTCCTGGATATGTAAGCATTTATAACTTTTGTCCTGCCCCCATGCGTTTTAGACAGAAAACCATCGTTTAATCTAGAATTATTTTGAAACATTTAACTTCTCAAAGTAAATAGAAAATTAAGGCCTCTCAAAGTACCATTAGGAATATTTCTTCTGCACCAGTCTGATTCTAACTGATTAAGTCAGTGCTCATCTGAAGGTGTTTTTAGATGTGTTTTTTTATTGTTTGTTTTTTCAAATTCATGATTGTTGTGGTTTAACCCGGCCAGCAGCTAAGCACCATAGAGCTGTTCACTCACCCTCCCCCCTCCCTCTCTGGGATCGGGGAGAGAAACAGGAAAATGAAGCCCGTGGGTTGAGATAGAGACAGTTTATTAAGACAGGAAAATAATAATAATAAAATTAATAATAATAATAATAGTAGTAGTAGTAGTAGTAGTAGTAGTAGTAGTAGTAGTAGTAGTAGTAGTAATATTAACAATAGTAATAGTAATAATTATACTACTAATAATAATGTGTACGAAAAAAGTGATGCACAATGCAATTGCTCACCACCCATTGACCTATCCCCAAGCAGCTGCCCCCCCACCCCTACATGTTGTATATTGTCAGATGGTATGAAATACCCCTTTGGCCAGTTTGGGTCAGCTGTCCTGGGTCTGTTCCCTCCCAGCTCCTGCTGCACCTCTAGCCTGCTCGCTGGAAGGACAGAGCGAGAAGCTGAAAAGTCCTTGGCTTAGTGTAAGCACTGCTCTGCAACAATTAAAACATCAGCATGTGATCAACACTCTTCTCATCCTAATCCAAAACACAGCACCCTACCAGCTACTAGGCGGAAAATTAACTGTGTCCTAGCTGAAACCAGGACAATGATGTTCCTCATTTACCTCTACTAAAAGTACTTTACTTTACTAAAGTACTTTTCATTACTAAAAGTAAATGTCATTTGAAATATAAATCAAAACATTTTTTGTCTCTCTTAATGAACATTTGTTTCTTAAGTTTTGATAGCATTTTGTAGTTCAGACACTTATTGTTCATTATGAATTAACCTACCTTTCCAAAATGATTTTTTGGACACAGATTAACATTGCAGTAAAAAATAACAAAGCAACATATTTCATATAGTCCAGAAAAATGGCCTAGTTCAGTGCAGAAATATGATTCATCAAATCACAGCTCCTACAGGATGTAGAAGTGTGTGTGTTTCACAAAGGTAAAACCAAAAGTATTAGATTTTCTTCACTACAAGTATTTGTTATTTTTTATAGTGATAATGAGCTATTTTTCACTTTTCATAAAGATAAGTAAAGTAAGCACATTCTGATTTTATATTGATTTGCCAGTGGAATGCTAAATTTTGAACATGAGTAAAAAGCACTTCCCAATGGCTCTATCAGATTTTGAAATGCAAAGACTAAGTAAAACAAAATGCAAAAGGTAAAATTAACGCTGAGGTATATTTACAGATGAAATAAAACAAAACCAGTAATTAAATTGCACTTTGTGGCCTGCAGGAAGTGTGTTCTCAGTTACTAATTCAAGTTCATCCTTAGTTACTCTGCATCTTTTTTGCTTGTTTCTTAATAGATTGTAATGCATAAATAAGTATGTAGTCAATACACTGAACACACTATAGCACTGATAATTTTAAAAAGTATAACAAGTCTTGACAAGATTAAGTGAAAGACATGAAAGAATATATCAGACAAATTGCATTCTATCTTTTTCATGAATATTTTCTGAATGTTGCTATATAGAGGTATTCAGATAAAAATGCCAATTTCAATACTCATGGAATGGTGGCAGAGTTGCCCTCTTTGCAAAAAAACACAAGCAAACAAACAAAAAAAAACATTGATTGCACAAAGCTGTCTTCCAACAACAGCAATGCACAGGTCATCACAGCTTATGGGTGACAAAGGAGCTTTCGTGTTTGGTGTTTATTACAGGTCACCTGATCAAGGAGAGAACATGGATGAAGAGTTTTGTCTTCAATTGCAGAAAACATCATGCTCCAGGCCCTGATCCTGCCTCAACCACCCTGACATCTGCTGGAAAAGCAGCACAGCAAGCAGTCCAGAAAACTACTGGAGTGTGTTGAGAATTAACATCCTAGTACACGTGACAGAAAGCCCAACCACAGGAGATATGCTGCTGGACCTATTGCTCATATGTGTGGAAGAACTTATTGGCAAGGTCAAAACTGGAGGTAGCATGGACAGCAGTGATGATAGTTGTGCAGAATGCTCAATCTTGAGGGACACAGGATGGGCAAAAAGTAGAGTCAAGACCCTAAACCTCAGAAACGTAAACTTTCAGCTGTCTAGGACACTAGTGCATCGGATCCTTTGGGAAACTGTCCTCAAAGGTAAAGGAGGGAATGGTAGCTTGGAGATATTTAAAGACAATTTTTTATTTATTTTTTTTAGCACACAAAACCTCTTTATACCAACATCCAGGTAATGCAGGGGAAGCAGGAGACCTTAACCAGGTTGAATAAGTCAAGACATATTAACCAAACAAAAACAGAAAAAAAAAATGCATAGGCAGGGGAGCCAGGGATATACGTCTTGGAAAGATTATAGAGATTTAGCTTAGGAGTGCAGGGAGGGTATCAAGAAAGCCAAAGAAGAGCTGAAGCTGAGTTTGGCTAGAGATATAAAAAATAACAAGAGTTTCCTCAAGTACATAGAACAAAAAAGGAAGCTAAATCAAACTGCTTCCCTAATCAACTCCCCAATGAATGAAGCAGACTTGTCTACAACCAAACTGGAGAAGGCTGAGGTACTCAGTGACTTTTTTTGCCTCAGTCTTCACCAGAAAGTGCTCTAGCAATAATGCCTAACACACAGAATCCTAAGGACTGGGAGAAAAAAGAACCACCCATTGCAAAAGAAGGTAAAGTTCATGACCATTTAAAGAACCTGAAGGTGTACAAGTCCATGGGACTTGATGAAACGCATCCACAGGTCCCGAGGGAACTGGAAGGTTGTTAAGCTACTACCCAACATATATGAAAAGTCATGGCAGTTTGGTGAAGTTCACACTGACTGTAAAAGGAGAAATATAATCCCCATTTTTAAACAGGAAAAAAAGTAAGACCTAGTGAACTACAGGCCAGTCAGTCTCACCTCTGTGCCCGGCAATATCATGGAGCAGGTCCTCTGGGAAACTGTGATATGAAAAACTACACACATGAAAAACAAAGAGATAACTGTTGACAGCTAACATGGCTCACTAAGGACAGATCATGCCTGACAAATCTTGTGGCCTTCTATGATGAGGTTACAGCACTAGTGGATAAGAAAGAGAAACTAATCATCTACCTTGACTTGTGTAAAGCATTTGATACTTTCTTGCACAGTATGCAAATAGAGAGACATGGATTTGATGAATGAACCACTCAGTGGATAAGGAATGGCTGGATGGTCACATTCAAAGTGCTGCAGTCAATGGCTCAATGTGCAAGTGGAGAACAGTGATGAGTGGTGTCCCTCAGGTTTCTGTATTAAGACTGGAATTATTTAAATCTTTGTCAGCAACATGGACAGTGTGACTGAGGCTGCACCTCAAGTGCTGTGTTCAGGTTTGGGCCCCTCAGTACAAAAAGGACATCGAGGCCCTGGAGCGTGTCCAGAGAAGGACTACAAGGCTGGTGAAGGGCCTGGAACACAAGTCCTAGGAGAAGCAGCTGAGGGAACTGGGGTTGTTTAGTCTGGAGAAGAGGAGGCTCAGGGGAGACCTTATGGCTCTCTACAGCTACCTGAAAGGAAGTTGTGGGGAGCTAGGTGTTGGCCTCTTCTCGCAGATAAGTAGTGATAGGACTAGAGGGAATGGTCTCAAGTTGTGCCAGGGAAGGTTTAGGTTGGAAATGAGGAGACATTTCTTCTCAGGAAGAGTAGTCAGGCATTGGAATGGGTTGCCCAGGGAGGCGGTGGAGTCATCTTTCCTGGGGGTGTTCAAGGAAAGGTTGGACATTGTGCTTTAAGGACATGGTTTAGTGGGTGACATAGGTAGTAGGGTGATGGTTGGACCAGATGATCTTGGAGGACTTTTCCAACCTTAATGATTCTATGATTCTATGATTGCAAGGGTACCTTCAGCATGTCTGCAGATGACACCAGGCTGTGTGGTGCAGTTGACACACTGGAGGGAAGAAATGCACCAGAGGGACATTTGGGAGGCTCGAGAGGTAGGCAAGTTCAGAAAGGCCAAGTGCAAGGTCCTGCACCTGTGTTAGGGCAATCCCAAGCACAAATACAGGCTAGATGGAAAATGGATTGAGAGCAGCCCTGAGCAGAAGGACTTTGAGGTGTTGGTTGATGATAAACTGAACATGAGCCTGCAATGTGTGCCTGCAGCCCAGAAAGCCAAATATATTCTGGGCTTCTGAGTTGAGGAAGGTGATTCTCCCTCTCCCTCTCTACTATGCTCTCATGACACCTCACCTGGAGTACTGTGTTCAGCTCTTGGGCCCCCAGCACAAGTACATGGACTTGTTAGAGCAGATCCAGAACAGGACCGTGGAAAATAACAGAGGGCTGAAGCACCTTTCCTACAGAAAAAGACTGGGAGAGTTGGAGCTGTTCAGCCGGGAAATGAGAAGACTCAGGGGAGATCTTATAGCAGCCTTCCAGTACTTAAAGGAGGCCTACCAGAATGATGGAAAAAGACTCTTTTTCAGGGAGTGTAGTTAACAGGACAAGGGGGAATGGCTTTAAAATATATTATTTAAAAAAAATAGATTTAAATTAGACATTAGGAAGAAATTCTTTCCTATGAGGATGGTGAGGCACTGGACCAGGTTGTCCAGAGAACTCATAGATGCCCCATACCTGGAACTATAGGATCAGGTAGATCAGGTAGGATGGGGCTTTGGGAAGACTAATGTAGTGGAAAGTGTCACTGTCCATGGCAGGGGGGTTGGAATTTGGTGGTCTTTTAGATCCCTTCCATCCCAAACCGATGATTCTATGATTCTAATTTAACATCTAGCAGATCCTTTTGAAAATGCAGTTGCAAAATATTTATAGAACACATTTCTAAAGGCTTTATTTCACCAGGTAATCACACTTCAAGCTGAACTGAAGAGTTACTTCTAAATGACACTAAACAATCCATGCAAATATAATAATCTTGCATAAATACTAGCTTACAAATCAATGGCACTTGAGTGTTAGTCTGTGCCACTTGAGAGATGGGTAGAATCAGAGTTAAACATTATTTAATACAAATGTGACAAATATTTGTGTATGTAGCAGGAAACAGATTAAGGGCAGCAATAAAAGTATGCCTTAATGAAAATTAAGAAAAACAATACAGCAAAGCTTTTGGTAGACTATTTACCTACTTTGGTAGGCAAACAGAGCCTAATTAAACTTTTCTAGTTATGAGGTGGACCAAGAAGTTCTGTTTTACATGCTTTTCTTAAATTACTTAATCTGGACAGCCCTGATAGAGTGAACAAGACATGACAGAGGAAGCTTCTATATCTGAGATTTTTTCAAACAATGTAGAGATATATTTCATGGAAATTAGGAAATATCAAAATTCTCCAAAAAGTGTGCACAGCAGGGTGCATACTCTTGCTGGAGGTTTTTTGTTTATTTGTTTGTTGTTTTATTTTACATTTTTTAATCAAAGGTCTTGTTTCTGACCTTCGGTTCAACATTTCATTTCTCTATTCTGCAACATCTCCATTTTCACATGAGAATAACTTCTGATTGTATCACAGAACTTTATTCATAACATTCAAATATATGTTTTCAATAAATATTCGTATCACAAAAGTTGTTATGAATCATTTAATTTATAACAAAATTATATTTCCCCCCACAAATGGGACATGAAAAATACCTACAAACCTAAATCTATTTTGAGTAAATAATAAATAGTCAAACGTTTATCACACATTTTATTCTCTAAACGTTTCAGGTGGGAAAGTCTTTTTGGTGGTGGTTGTTTTATTGTTGTTGTTGTCTGTTTGTTTTTTGTTGTGTGTTTTTCTGTGTGTGTGTGCATGTGGTGTGGTGTGTTTTTTTTTAGTGTGAAGTGCAATATATATTATATTCCACAGCATTTCTGGATAGCATAATTTTTTCCTTCAAAAACTATTTTTTTTCCTTTCAGAAATTTCTTAAATAAATAAATAAGTTAAACACTGGTGGGGAAATTCACCTATTTGTGAAAAGTTTCAAAACTTCAATAGAAATGTAGTTTGTTTTTATATTATTCAATGGCTCTCTACATTTAGTAGAAGTGAAAGTCCAAAATATCTCTATCTGCAGAGATATTTACTAATGCTCACTGGAGAAATGGTGTGATGTTGGTTTTGATTATCATACTTAAATATGAAGCTGTGCCAAACACCACATTCAAATCCATGGGTGTCTGTAGAATTCCTTCTGTCCACGGATTTGCTGTAAAATAATGGACAATTACTTTCTGGCATTTGCTGGTTTTATAAGTACAGAACTAAATAATAACATTTCTGTTAGTTTCAACAGAAGTCATAAAGAAAACTTTGCTGCTGTCTACTTCTTAGAGTAGGCTGGATTGCCTAATGTTATATTTATTTTTTTCAAATAACTAAATTTGTTTCAGAGTGTTTGTCTGAAGCTTCAAGCAATCTATATATTTTCTTTCAAAGTATGTTTTCAGCTTTAGGCTTACCCCTAATGTTTTCTTTTGTGTGAAAGGCTTATATATGAAAAGGCCAGAATGAAATTTAATTGTTCAGAAGAGGAGTTTTAATTTGCAGTTCATACATAAAAGTTTGTGTATCCTAATTAATGGCCTGCTGTTTTGTTCTAACTTAATACACTGTCTGGACATAACAATATTTCTGTTGGCTGATTTAAATAAACAAATTGAGTTTTCCAATTTAAAAAGTCTTTATTAAAAAAAAAATAAGTTATCCACCTTATTTATTAAAACATTTTCTGCCTCTTTATTATGGCTTCATATATGTTTTGGCTTTAAAATAAAATAATGTGGAATCATGGAAATGCTTTGTCCTGGTTTCAGGTAGGACAGAGTTAATTTTCCTCCTAGTAGCTGGTAGGGTGCTATGTTTTGGATTAGAATGAGAAGAGCGATGATAACATGCTGATGTTTTAATTGTTCCAGAGCAGTGCTTACACCAAGCCAAGGACTTTTCAGCTTCTCTCTCTGTCCTGCTAGCGAGCAGGCTAGGGATGCAGCAGGAGCTGGGAAGGGACAGACCCAGGACAGCTGACCCAAACTGGCCAAAGGGGTATTCCATACCATCTGACGTCATGCTGAACAATATATAGGGGTGGCTAGCCGGGGTGGAGGGGGAGGCCGGCTGCTCGGGGATAGGCTGGGCATCGGTCAACGGGTGGTGAGCAATTGCATTGTGCATCACTTATTTCGTACACATTATTACTATTATTATTATTATTATTATTATTATTATTATTATTATTATTATTATTATTATTATTATTCTTTTCCCTGTCTTAATAAACTGTCTTTATCTCAACTCACAGACTTCACTTTCCCGTTTCTCTCCCCCATCCCAGAGAGGGAGGGGGGAGGGTGAGCGAATGGCTATGTAGTGTTTGGCTGCCAGCCGGGCTAAACCACAACATGCTTCCAATTTCACTTTCATCCTACTTTCTGGTCAGCTTCCCTGATTTCAACTGAGGAAATTTGTAATATTGTTTGTAGTAATGGCAAATGAATATTCGTAATCATTAACACCAGTGAAAACATTAACAAGAGTCATACAAGGGCATGGGGACACAGAAGAGTAATACTTTTTCTGTAGGTAAATTCACAAGACCACTGGAAAACAACTGCTTCAAGAGACAATGAGTAATATACAGCAGCAAATAGTATTTGGATTCATACACAATGCTCAGGCTGACTTTCTTAGAATACAATTAAAAGATAGATAACTGTGAATGATTTTATGTGTCAGGTTGCAGTTTCCAAGCAACCCATTCTCTTTTACATTTTGTTTTCACATTATTCCTATGTGAGAAAAGGAGTATAAAAAATTAATATTCAAAGCTTTCTTTTTAACTCTAAATATTCCAGTAACTCCCTCATAATATTTTAGTCATATCTCCTAACTACAAACTAACAAAATATCCTATTGCAGTGTAAATCCCAGATGTGGAATTGCCATATCTGGAATTTGATGTAATTAAAAAGTATTGATGTGATTAAAAATATTTGTTTTCACTGATATCTTTTAGTAATGATCACATTAAAAATCAGCAAATTATATTATTATTGTGACAAGGATGAATGCTGTTCTATTTTCATTGCTATTATTCAACATGATAATTGTCTATTTCAGAGTGAAAGAGAAAGGTGTTTTACACTAAAAGTGTGTTTAGTGCAGAGTGATTATTTTATGCGTGTGCATTTGTTTTGCAAGATACTTTGCTAGCTGCTCCCTCCTTAAAAAAAAAAAAAAAATGTCACAGGGTTAAATGTCTCATAACACATAACTTACAACTTTGGTGTTTTATTTCATTTTTAATCAAACAATTTAATTTAGTACTTTTATCTGGATTGTAAAAGGAATGATAAGTTCGATGATAAATTCACAAACTCAGAAATAGTGTGCTATTAATTTTAAACAGCAGAGGATATTTAAAAAGATATTTTAAAAGATATTTAAAAAGAATGATACTATCATACACAAGGATAATTTCCCACTGAGAGTGGCTCTAAGGTATAGGAGTTAACTAGACAAAAAACAGAGGGAGATTTTTACATTTTAAAAGCTGAAATAGTTTATTGGTTTGAGTTTTGTAGGATCATATTAATTTCTTTTGAGGACTGCAACAGCTACAGCCAGGATTTATAAAAATAAAACATAAAAATAAAAAATAAAAAAATAAAAAAGTCAATGAACGTCTTTGTAAATAATTGTTAACAGTCTGACATATGGCTAAGGAGAAACCCAGTCATTTGCATTGCCCTCATCATTGTCAATCATTGATGAGTGTCTACATAAGCTGGTTTTCCCTTTCTTTGCCTAAGCTAGTGTGTTCTTTTGTCAGTTAAGCATGTTTTCTCTTACAAGACAGAACTGTCCAATATGCAATCTGATGAAAACCCATCTTGAAATCTGTTTTACCTTCTTAGGTCTCAAAGTTGCACTCAATACCTAAATACAACCTGAACTGCTTCTACCTAGTAATTTAATAGTCAACACACTTCTCCCTGTTTCTTACTACTTTCTTCCATCTTAATCTAGCACAACACAAGCACAAGGTTTAAGGGTTGGAGACATCCACCTAAGTATATTTAATATCTGGGTTATTCTTTCCTCAATAAGGAGAGTAGTCCCTAAAAAGTTTTTAAATACTGATTTGAACAGACCTATGCTTTGAAGTAAAAGAGACATCCAAAGTCACTTGTATGCATAAAATTTATGAGATTTTTGGCTTAAATAATTCTTCTTTTCAAATGTGTTGAGGCTCCCGTGATTAAGCCACAAACACTTATTATTTGGATGGTGATCTAACAAATCAGCTTTATCTGAACTGACTTAAACACAGATTATGTATATTTTTTTGACTTGCATTTCCTGAATTGCATTTGACCTGAGAGATGGTGAGGGGATGGGAGATGAGGGAGGGAGAGGTTACATCAAAGCAATCCTTTACCTACATCTTTTTTTTTTTTTTTCCATACTTTAATAGAATTCATCTGTCCTTATGGTAGAGACTGCTACACTAGCTGAAGCAATAGCAGGAACTACAACTGTTAGAAGCTATATAAGCTTATTTTTATTAGTCACCTTAGGTTTCAGGGTTTTTGACATTTAAAACATCTTCAAAATTAGAACAGACCATTGTGTTTATCATTTTGGAAGTAGATAGTGCTGCCACATAGAGCTTTTGAAATGTATTCTGAATACTCTTTAAAAGGTCTGATCCTCATATTTTAAAATGCATCAGTGATTGTTTTGATAAAGTCAATAGCTTACATTCCCATTTGAAATCCAGAAAAGGCATTTCTTTAGAACAGATAAGAGAATGACAATATCAAACAAAAAGCTGATTTTAGGAATCATCATCTATCTCCTCTGTCTCAGCTATTTTGTACCAGATACCATTGTTCATTTTTTGTACCCTACTGATTACTTATTTATGTCACAGTACCATTCAAACATGCTGAACTAAGTATAAATGTGCCAGTTCCTGCCTTCAGTACTCATAAATAAATAAATAGATAGATAGATAGATAGATAGATAGATAGATAAATCCTACAAGAACAGCAACTGTAACAATAAAGACCAAAAAGATAGAGAAGCAAGTTCAAAGTGTCAGTATGGTTACCCAGCTTGGCTGCACATCTCTAGTAACAGTTGTATTAGTCCTCATCCCATCAGTTCTGTACTAAACTTCAGTATCATTTATATTTTTCGCCACTGCTTGTATTAGGTAATAAATTAAAGAAACCCCCAAATTGTGTTCATCAGCATATGATTCTCTAACTCATCTCAATCAACGTCTTAATGACCTATCTTCTGCATAAACTGTGGAACAAAGTTTTTAATGTTTTCTTTTCAATACCTTTACAGTCATTTTTGACAGCCTAGTGCATTTATTTATCACCCTTGTGTGAAGAACAAATAAATGCATTTGATAACTTTGGAAATATAAATTGCTTCTTACCATGCATAGTGTTTCAATAACATTTTTATGATGCCTCTCATTTCATATTATGCCAAGAATGCTACCAAAGATCTTTAGTATTAATTATCTTTCAAGGTATTTAATGTGTTACATCTTCTCAGCATCCTTGGTTGAGAAATAGCACTGCAAGTGGCAGTTATCTTGAGCAAGGGAGTGGAAAAATGAAAAGTAACAGTGAAATATAGACAAAAGTTTGTTCCTGTTCAGGCCTCTCAACCACAAGAGAATATTTTTGATACATAACATTTGTGTCCTAGTTTGTGAGACCTTTCTTGCTTTGCAAAGAACTAAGAGTAAAGGACGGAAGATCAGCTTAATTTACTTTAATGAAAGAATTCCAGATGCAATCACTGTATTTCAGATTTATCTAGGTAACAAAAAATGCGAAGATAGACTGATAGCTTATAAGGGTTGTTCAGACCTGGCAGAATCATAGAATCATGGAATCATTAAGGTTGGAAAAATCCTCCAAAATGATCTGGTCCAACCGTCCCCCTACCACCAATATGAAGTTATAATCAGTTAGCTCCTCATTTTTTCCAAAGAAAAGGGTTTTTTTTTTCCTAAGAATTTGGTTAATTATTTAAATCAAGTACAGGAAAATTAAGGTAAAATAAAGAAAAATAAATTAATTAATTAATTACTTAATCCACACTCAACTTTGGCAATTCTGATTGCTAAAAGTGAGAGACAAAGATGTTTCAAAGAATTGTTTTCTTTTCTCTCCCTAAATTTTGTAGTAGTAATCTAACCTAAAGATAAGAATCAACAGTTACTATTCAGAGCTCAAGGTGAGCTCATATGGGTACAAAACTAGTTATTTCATAAAATGACTAAAATAAATAACTGTACATAAAAGCAGAGTAACTTATTATCAGAGTACTATTCGAATACACAATGTTACAGTTTGACAGTTAAATATTTTATATATATTCAGGACCATGCTTTTGATACTATCACTGCTGCTGGTGTGACTTTTGTGTTCAAAGAAAGGAATAAAATTATGAGTTAAGGGATAACCAGAAAATTACCAGCCAATAAGGGTTTTCCTTCTATAATTTACTAAATGAATTTTGAACATTTAATTTCTGTAATTTGTGATAACCTTTATCAAAAGATTTGCTATGTGTGTGATATTTGTAAAGAGGATGGATAATCTGGATGAGAAGAATTTAATTCTGTTGTTTAACTTCCATGTCACTCTATGGTTTCATTTTTACCGAAGTACATGGTATTGATGAAAGTTTTATATTAAAATTAATACTATTAATTCAGCTAAAAGTAGCTTGCTTCATTAAATTATAAGGGAAAAAAAAGGACAACGATACATATTTCAAACAACAAAACATTGTTTTAGTATCAGAAGGATGGGAATCAACTGATCTCCTGCAGTGTCCTTGAGACACTAGAACCCTATCTGAGTTATGGCGATAAATCTCAATAAACCATGTTTCCCAAGATAGAAGATGATCTTGTTTACTTCACATCCATTGAGTGTTAGTAATTGCTAATAATAGCAACGTTTATTTGCATCGGTATTGAAATATAACTCATTTATTCAATGTAATAAGGAATTAACTATTTTTTCTTATTATTTGGATGAACATCTATTTAAAACAAACTTTATCTAATAATATCATAAAAGGATCAACTTAATATATTACAATAAGTTACAAATTATTTTAGTAAGCTCATCTTTGACCTTATGTTTTCTCATGTCATAAAACTATAATCTGCAAGTTTTCTTTCAACTGGCAGAAAAGGAGACGAAGACATGATGGAAAGAGTTGTTTTTACCTCTAAGAAAGTAATTTCAGATTTTCCTCTTCATTTTTTTTTTATAAGACTTCTGAGAGTTTCTGAAAAAAAAGATTTTAAGTGAAATTTTCTGAAAAAAAGATTTAATTCCTTTTAAAAAAAGTCCCCGGAGTTTGTGTAGAGCTTTGGGATGCTTAGATGGGAGGACATATATTGGAATTTGTTATTATTAATATCCTATAAATTGGTTTCATTTTTAAAACATGCATGCATACTCTGTTTTAACACTTCTTTTAGAATTAATATATGAAAGGACGTGAAACTGTCAGAGAGTGTCCAGAGAAGGGCTACAAAACTGGTGAAGAGCCTAGAGCAGAAGACATATGAGGAGCAGCTGAGGTCACTTGGCCTGTTCAGTCTGGAAAAGAGGAGACCTCATCGCGGTCTACAGCTTCCTCACAAAGGGGAATGAAAGGACAGGTGCTGATCTCTGCTGTCTGGTGACCAGAGATAGGACTGGAGGGAATTGAGTCAAGCAGCAACAGGGAAAGTCCAGGTTGTATATCAGGAAAAGGTTCTTCACCGAGGGGGTGGTTGAGCACTGGAACGGGCTCCCCAGGGACATAGTTACGACACCATGCCTGTCGGCGTTTAAGAATCATTTGGACTGTGCTCTCAGTCTTATGGTCTGAATTTTTGGGTAGACCTGTGTTGAGCCAGGAGTTGGACTCGATGATCCTTGTGAGTCCCTTCCTACTCAGGATATTCTATGATTCTATATTTTATGTATACAAAGTATTCAGCAGTTAATTATGTCATAGTATCAATAATAGTAGACAAAGGAAACTAAAACCTTGTTAGTTCAATAACAGGTTAGGTATTTATTCTAAATTCTTGTGATTTCACCATTTCAGTGTCTATTCAATTTAGTCCTCCAGAATAAACAGGCCGTTGTGTAAACCTGCAAAATTTTGACATCTGTTATCCTGGAGAAACATGAATCTAAGTGTCTGGTGTCTTCTAGGTATACAGAAGGCTCAAGAAAGGTAACTAATGTTTATAATAAACAGAAAATACTCAGAGATTAGGGTTAGCCTTCCATTTCAGATGTTTATTGAAAAAATACATTCTTTTAAGGAATTTGGACCACATACTGTAAAAATACTTACTGCAATTCAGTCTAATGAAATTATACCTATTTTCTTTTCCCTTTTAATACAACATCACCTTATATTACTTTGTAAATTAGATTGCACCTGGGGCAACTCTCCCCTAAGATATTAGCAAGACTGTAGTTTTGAAAATTTAAAAATTCTTCTAGCTGCATGTGGAAGACCTTTGTGACTCAAATTTAATAAAATGTTAAATAATTTTATATTTCTCTTTCAAGCTTGAACCCATTTATCTGAAAGCTTACCTGTTTTGTTTTGTATTGCTTTCAACTTAGTGTCAATGGTATAATGAAAGAGACTTTACTTCCTAAAATAAACACACACAAGAAAAAGAAAAAAAAAAAAACTTTCCTGATGATTTATTTAATTGTCAGCTTTACTGAGTTGACATGAAGTTCCATCCCTCCTAGCATGGCTAGAAAAATAAAAGGGCACTAATATGATCAAGGAGAAATGTTCAAAACTTCTGTATCACTTAGAGAGAAACAGAAATTTCAGTGAAGTTAGCTGCATCCCAGTTTTATTGAATTTTTATATATTGAGCTACTTCTGGTTTTAAATTTCAGGACTGCTTGCGCTTTAGTAATTCCAGTTACAATCTCTCTTGTCATTACCTGATGGAAAGGCTAAGGCTAAGAATTATCCCAAAGCACTAAGATCTAGCTCCAGCCTACATCTACTTAAAATCAGTTAGAAACAAATCTTACTGAGAATATCTGGGACAGAGTGAATATGATGTTGTATACTTTGCAAAAAGTCAGAGTTTAGCTTTACGAAGTTTTATGTTTTTGTCTTTCACTACAGCTGAACAAGACTCATGGAGACTGCGAGATATACTTAACTATCAAAAGCACTTGTATGAACATAGGATTAATACATTTCAAGATTCATTTATACAGCACTATGAATGCAGAAATTAATGGAATAGCTACCCTGACATATTTTGAACAGTAAAAAAGATTAAGTATTCTTTATTATTTTGCCAAGTACCTATTGCAATGATTAAACATCTAATAACTGTTAATGTCATGGAATCATAGAATCATTAAGGTTGGAAAAGTCCTCCAAGATCATCTGGTCCAACCATCACCTAACATCTACCTATGTCACCCACTAAACCATGTCCCTAAGCACAATGTCCAACTTTTCCTTAAACACCCCCAGGAACGGTGACTTCACCACTTCCCTAGGCAACCCGTTCCAATGCCTGACTACTCTTCCTGAGAAGAAATGTCTCCTCATTTCCAACATAAACCTCCCCTGGCACAACTTGAGACCATTCCCTCTAGTTCTATCACTAGTTATCTGTGAGAAGAAGTCAACCCCCAGCTCCCTACAACTTCTTTTCAGGTATCTGTAGAGAGGAATAAGGTCTCCCCTTAACCTCCTCTTCTCCAGACTAAACAACCCCAGTTCCCTCAGACATTCCTCGTAGGATTTGTGTTCCAGGCCCTTCACCAGCCTCGTAGCCTTTCTCTGGACATAATATCCCTAACAAATGTCTTACATTCTCTGTCAATATATTTACTGTTTTTGTTTTATGGATTTTACATTTATTTTTAATTGTAATGGTGTTATAAACAAGAACTTCATTTCTGAAACTTCTGTTTTATCACTTGTCTTATTCTATCATTTGGCACAGCTAAAACCTGCAACTAAACAGACATTTCTAGTTACATACTTTACCTTGCTGGCAACAGAACTACATGTGTACTTCAAAGTCTGTCAAGCCCACCTTACTCGGAAGAAAACCTCATTCAAAGAAGAACAAAATCTACAGTACCCTTGAAACAAGTGACTGATATGCTTACTTAAAGTTGTTTAAGCTCTTATCAGTTCAAATTCATGTAGTCTGGAATATTAACTATGCATTTAATTATTACCATAAAACCCTAAGAATCTAAACAGATGTCTGTTCATTAGAACAAGCAGCTGAAATCTAAATTCATGAAGTACAGCCTTGTCAGATTACTGAGAAGATGTAGAACTGGTCTATGCTTATGCTGCAAATTAAAGTTTCCTAGATTTGTCTTGTTCTAACATTTCATACAGGACTGTCCACCACTAAGATCAGTCTCTCCAGGGATGTTATGCACCTGATGAGCTTATTAGAGTTGGAAGACCTTATCTGAAGTGCTAGTTTACTATTGATGGACTATTGATTTTGTTTGGTTGTTGAAATGTTACTCTGTTTCATGATGGTGAATTATTCTATTTGAAATAAGAGTAATTCAAAAAACATTTAGAGAAGATGGTCTGTTTTAAATAATTTCAAAGGCAGCAGAGATTTCTTTTAATCAGTCATGCCAAACTCTTTGCAGAAAAGTAATATGTCTAACCATATACTGGTTATTCAACATTCCCTCCAGTAAAAATATTTTAACTTGAATAGATATATACACCATGTAATCATGAAATTGCTGGTTCTTTTTTTTTTTTTTTTTTCTTGTTTGTTTTTTTGTTTTACATGCCAAGTTTCTTGTTTGAGTTACTTTACAGGGGCTTTTGTAACATATACTGAAAAAAATACTGAACATATTCCACAACTGCAGCTGCAATGACCTCTCATGATTAAACTGGAAACATACATTTCCATCCCTTTTCCCATCATCTTACAGGGAGCTAGTAAGTTTCTCACATAAAATAACTTTTCACAGTTGAAATTGTTCATTAATGAGGTGAGAGCAGCAAAAGTTAGCAGAAATGAATTTCTTAGAAAACTGTAAAAAAGATAATTGTTTTCTGAGTTTTATATGTGATACAGATAAATCCTGACCAAAGACAATTTGCTTAGCTCAGAATACCTAAAAGATATGTAACTCCATTTTGCTTAAGACAGTTGATAATGTAAGAATAAATGCAAAAGCAGGTAGATTCTGTTACTTTGATGAAAAATTGAAAACCTGACTCCCTTTGTTTATTTTTAACAACATCTCTGAGACTGTCTTGTTAAAGTTTTGCTTATTTTGAATCTCTAAGTAAGAGAAAAACATGAATATCTAAAGGGATGTGGCCTGGATGCATTCCTGATGTATGGTTTACAATGATGAATTTCAACATTTTCTTAGCAAATGAGAAAAGTGCGGAGTGTCTAATTCACTGTTCCATGGTAAGAGCATTATACATCTGTACAATTTCTGAAAGATAACTCTCTCTCCTAGTGAGAGAATGTCTACTAAGACTGACTCCCTCTCTTGCAGAGGTTATATCACTTATTCTCTTTGCAATTCAACTCTTTAGCTGAAAAATAGAGCACTTGCTGAATATTGACTCCTTATTATAAGATACTAGAGATGATTTAGGAGATAACTTGTCTTACACTGCACATTAAATTTACAAAAGAAATATAAATGTTTCATTTTATTAAGTTGTGAATGGCCATAAGTAATGTATTCTTACTATGTCAAAAACAAACTGAATGAATAATTTACTTCTGAACTATGATAATCTCTATTAGACATTAGTGAAAGACAGTTTGAATGTAAATGGGATAAAAATAAGAATGTAGGATTATTTAAACTCTAAACAGTAAATGTATTTACAAACACATAGAAATTATTTCAGCTATGCAGCATGTGGTGATGTCATGATCTTGTATGGCCTCCTATGCTAGGATTCAATCCAGATTAATAAGAGTTATTTCTTCTACAGTCATAATAGAAGTTATTTCTATTACTGTAAAATCACTGTTGCTTTGCTAATAAGAGTAGAAAAGGTCTGAAATCTTTGATCCATTCAACATCTGCTCAACAGAATAACTAGTATAAGTGAACTAGAATTGAATATGAAGCTGGCTGGAAAAGACCTGTGGAATTTACTGCTCTACCAAGAATAGGGGAAAAAATAGTGAGTAAATTATATCCTGGGCAGAATTTAATCATGAGTCAGTAGCTGGATAAGATTCAATTATCAAGAAATTTAATTTACATCAAAGACCCAATAGAGTATCCCCCAAAACCTTTTTTTTCTCTTGTACTTATTATAAATGAGCATGAAGAAGACAGCTAAAGACAGATTTTGGAGGCAGGATAATCTGCTGGGCAGGAGAAAAACATAGAAATATCAGGCCACCTTTGAACACTGTATGTCTGAATTTCTCCTCTACATTTTATGGCTGCTGTAGTATTCATACCTATATTCATTTTGTTTGGGGCTCTTTCCATCTACCTTTACTGTTTAAGTTGAATGGGGAGTCATTTGCAGTAGGACTCCTACTATGGAATGATTTTTTTTTTTAATGGACTTGGATTGTAACTGATTTATTCATGTTTAAAGAGGAAAGTCCAGTTTTCATACACAGTCTGATTCTTCAGTCTTTACAGAGCAGTGGTTTCAGGTCTGCGACCTTGTTAGAAACAAGTCACAAAATAAAGTCCCAACATTTTACAACATCAGCATGAGACTCAATAATCACCCCTTAAGTAGGCAAACTGGAAGTATTGTAACACAAGGTGAGTATGGTTTTCTTGCACCTAGCAGGGAATTTCTTCTTAAAAGGATGCAAGCTGGTATTAATTTTCATTTCCCTATTATCAGCTCAAATACTGGATGCCGAAGCATAACCAAATGCATGCTAAAATATGACAGCCCCCATGCATCGTCAGCACAGGACCTGATCAATAACTTGAAGCATCTTGATGTTTCCTTCCTACTCCCCTGGTTTGGGGCTTGGCTAACTTTGGTAGTTACCTCAGTTCTTCTGACTTGAGCCTTATTCCAGTTCTTTGCATCCATAGTAGTGAGAGCCTATCACAGCCATGCACTGTCAAGGGCTCTTTCATGAACTGTATGTCTTTTGTCTTCCAGTCAGTAAGACCTGAGCTGAGTCCTCTGTTTGTTTGGTTGTTTTTTTGTATTTTGTTTTTTTTTTTGTTGGTTGGTTGGTTTTACACAACCACATCACTGTAAAATCAACAGCGAAAACTGCACATTTGTAACTATTTCTTCCATACTTCTATGTACAGTACTTGCCAGTTACTCGTAAAAGGTCTTGTGATCACTTTGCATAGAGTGCAAAGTGATGATCTTGCAATAGGAATGAAATATGGAACAGAGGGAAAACACCAGTTAGAGGGAATAATTCACTAAGAACCAAACGAAGAAACAAAACACGAATACACAAAACACTCAAAAATAACAATGTCGCTATTTTCCAATGACCTCTTGTGCTTAAATTCATCTGTAAAATGGTAACAAAGTGGTAACTAACACTATGCATAAATATTTTTATTGAATAATTCAGAACTAGCTCTGTTTTCCCTTTCATTCTTACAACACAAACATCTTATTTACTGGCCATCTCAGAAAAAAAAAAAAAAAAAAAAAAAAAAGAAGACTTAACTAGGAGGAAAAAATATATATTATGCATTTGTTAATATACACACTGGAAATTTCCCAGAGCCAAGAAATAACAAGTACTAGTGAAGAGTGTTTCTTACAAGTGTTCTTCCCAGATCTTAAGGGATAGCATTTAGTCATACCATAGTCATATGGTTTGGTGTTTGCTATGGGAGATGGTCATTTTACCATTTTGATAAATCATTATTTGATGTAAAATGTTATCTCTATAAATAAGCAGAATGCGAATTAGATAGCATTGTTCTGAACAGTCACTTCACCAAGTTACCATTGATTTTTAACTGACTTCAAACTAATATTCTGATGTTCCTATGAAATGCTGACAACGAAGCTAAATGTTGTATATGTTATTTGTGTTTCATCCAGAAAAGGATAAACTATTCAAAAGCATTCTTTCACAGCTATATATTTGTGTGACTAGAAAGTTCTGGCCAGTTCTGTGAGGTAACTATTTTGCCCTAGTCTTTGGAAGATTCTGGCCATAGTAGAGCATAGAAAATAACTGCTCAAGAAGGCTGTACTGTAAACAATTGTTACACAAAAAAAATATATCAGTTATGATTTAAATGTGATTCCATCCAGGGCTGGCTCTAAAAAAACTCCCTCCCTTCTAGTTCATATAAAATTCAAGTGGCTACAAGATACTCTTATGATTTTTATTCACAGTACTTTTGTACTCCAGTATGTCACTCACTTCTGACCAAACAAGACAGGTTTCAAATATGTGATGGATTTTATTTCTCTCAACATGAAAAGTGCAAATCTAAGTCTTCATAAATACTATCAGAGAAAAAGAAAAGGAGTCATAGAAGAGCACAAACTGAAGTACTAAGCACTGAAGTAACAGGAGGAAGAGGTGACAAGAGTAATATGGTGACAGTATCAAGTGGTGATGCCAACAACAAGAAGTCTGCAAGAGTAGAGAATGACCCCAAGGTTTTTACTGAAGTATTATTGGAAAATGCTTTAGAGCAACAGCTTGGAAATATCATGTCCTGAATTATAACGATTTTCAGAGCTAGAATCCGGTTCCTAAAAGCAGCAAGAACTACAAGGCTTCTGCTTCTTTTTCAAAAATAATAGCTGGGAGAAAGTAGAGAATACTGAAAATAAAAAAATAAATAAATAAATAAATAAATAAATTATTATTGCTATTCCTTCCTTCTCAGGGAACTGCTCTGGCACTTTTCATCACCACAAATACAGGTCACAATTACAAGAAGCAATATTTTAATAGCTAAAACACAGAAAGTTGTTGAAAATGACTCTGAATTGATGAGCAGCAGTTACTCAGAGAGACAAACTGTACTTCTAAAAGAAGAGATAAACTAACACTAGAGTTCAATTTTAAACAGAGAGATGATCATACTCCTTTATTTCCAACCTGAGTTAATTATTTCCTCCCTTTCCTAGGACAAATGTAGGAGAGGCAGAATTTAAGAATTACTTCTGTCTATAAAATAGAGTTATATATTATAGGGAATATTTCTTTAAATAAGAAATTAAGAACTGATTTCTATGACCCTTAACCCCGGAGGGTGATTTGTAATTCACGCAATGACTGAACATACATAATAAGAATATTGTCCTACTAAAGGTTGTAGAGGTATTTCTGCTTGGCCATGTACTTCTATACATTTTGCACACACCAAAAAAAAAAAAAAAAAAAAAAAAGGTAGGAAGAGCCAGTATTCCAAAGCAATGAGCTTTATCCAAGTCCCTTCTTAAAACACCTTAAATCTGAAGTCACAGTCACAGACAGAGCAAAGGAAAAAGTTAAAGCTAAGCACCTGAAAACAAAACAAAACAACAAAAAGCACATTATTTAAAAACCTCTCTCAAGGAAGATTTGCATTTCATTGTCAAAATGATCTGCTTATGAAGGAAATAATAAATATTGTACTATCTCTTTTTGTCCTTGTCATCTTAAGTGTCAAAAGCATGTAAGAATTTATGCTACTGATGTTATCTTTCATTAATCCTTCCACACTATAAGACTGCTGACATTTTGAAAACTCTGTACTTTCAAAACAGATAACTCTGTTTTGAAAACTCTGTGGAGTTGGACCTGTTACTGAACTGATCTCATGAGAGTGGTAGGCAGGAAAAGTTTATTCAGAGTCAAAAAATACCTTATGTGATAGTACTACCCTTCATTTTATTATAACTGCTTTTCCATCCAGGCAAAGTTAAAGCCAAACCCTTATTTCTAAAATGGATGTTAAAATTGTTCCTTCATTTCTGCCAATATTGCCATGTTGTGCAGCTTTGGATGATACCTGTATAATTTAAAAATATAAAAGCAAATACATTAAAATTTAATGAAAGCTGAAAAATGCTAGCAACTTGGTACTTCTTATAAATAAATAAATAAATAAATAAAGTTTGCTACTACGCTGAATATGTAACAGAAAAAAAAAAAAAAACACATTTTAATGTTAACAAAGAAAATTGAAATATAATATAATTTGCATAAGTATGACTAGTAGCCCACTGATAATATAATGTTTTTATCTGGGAATTTTTAATTTATGTATGTCTTCAAAACACAAAGTTCCTAACATTTAAATAAGCCCAGCATATATATAACTACACAACTATCTGTGTAGTAGTGCAGGCACAGCCAACAGCATGTGGATATCTAGACTAATAACAGTTTTAATTACTCTTCTTTTTTTTTTCCTTTATAGAAAGAAGTCAGATAAATAGGTTTTGCTACCTTTGTCTCATTTGTATGTTGCTTATCATTTAGGTTAGAAAATAAATATCAATGTAGAATTTGTGCAATGTTGGGCATTTCCTGTTCTTCTGTCTACATGGGCAGAATTTAAAAGTTTGACTCTCCAAAGACCCAGAGAAGAAACAAAGATTACGTGCTCTACTGAAAGATTCTTTCAACAGACTGGAAGAAGAAAGGCTGATAGAGCTTTTCTGAGTAGACATGATGAAAAAATAAAGTAGTTTCTAACTGACCGTGTGTTGTGGTTTAGCCCGGCTGGCAGTCAAACACCACACAGCCGTTCGCTCACCCTCCCCCCTCCCTCTCCGGCTAATTCCCTCAGGTACTGAATTCCCTTCTCCATGGTGGTCCACTTGACTGGTAGACATACAGGTTCTTCCTTGTAGGGATACCTTCCCTTCACAGCTAACAGGAGACGCCTCCAGAGGCTGTGAGATCATGCTCCATCTCCAATTGCTTTGTCAATGCTTGCGTCTCTAGCAAGGGATCCCAACCGCTTGGCTTCCCTGCCCTCTAATTCCAAACCATTGGCTCCAGTGTCCCAGCACCGGAGCAGCCAGGTGACAAGCTGTTCACCTATACAGCGACCAAAATCTTTTCGCACATCTCGTAGCTCACGCTGGTATAGGGTTCGGGTAGTTACTGTTGACTTACTGACATCCTCATCCTCATCTTCATCCTCCTGCACACTTGATGGCCCAGCCTCGTCTTCTCCACACCCAGACTTAGCAGAAGACTTTCTGCGTTCTAAACGACCTGAGTCTCTATACCATTTTTTCACCTTTTCTACAGGGGCAACTTGCACTGCTACAGCTCGCCTCTCCGACCCAGCCACAGGGTCTGCCACAGGGGTTGGAATACCCTCTGCAGGGGCAACTTGCACTGCTACAGTTCGTTTCTCCGACCCAGCCACAGGGTCTGCCACAGGGGTTGGAGTACCCTCTGCAGGGGCAACTTGCACTGCTACAGTTCGTTTCTCTGACCTAGCCACAGGAGTGGGAATGGCTGCGGGAGCCGGAACGGCTGCGGGAGCTGGAATGGCTGCGGGAGCTGGAGCCGGGACGACTGCAGGAGCTGGAGCCGGGACGGCTGCGGGAGCTGGAGCCGGGACGGCTGCGGGAGCTGGAGCTGGAACGGCTGCGGGAGCCGGAACGGCTGCGGGAGCTGGAGCCAGAACGGCTGCGGGAGCTGGAGCCAGGACAGCTGCGGGACCTGGAACGGCTGCGGGAGCTGGAGCCGGGACAGCTGCGGGAGCTGGAGCTGGAACGGCTGCGGGAGCTGGAGCCGGAACGGCTGCGGGAGCTGGAGCTGGAATGGCTGCAGGAGCCGGGACTGGAACGGCCGCAGGGTCTGTCACTAGGTTGATAGTAGCATCAATTGCAGCTCGATAGGCACAAGCAAGACCCCAGCACGCCACAGTGATTTGTGTCACTTTGGAACTGCCAGAGTCATGACACCTTTTTTTCAAGCATTCTACCAGTTTTTTACGATTTTGCAGTTGTTCAGGGGTGAATGTCCAAAACACTGGAGGTGCCCACTGCTCTAGAAACCTGCCCATATCCTCCCACACTCCCTGCCACTCGCAACTATCCCGCCTCAAGACAGATCTCCGGATGAGATTCCTAAGTAGTTGTTTAACCTTAAACAAAACCTGAAGCGCATTCAGGAGACATAACAAGAACATGCCGGTCTGAGTATCTGACATCTTGGAGAGCTACCGTAACTAGCTCGGGGGATAAGAGGGTGGTGAAGGAGGAAGGGAGAGTGAACAGGTAGGAAAAAATATCTTCCCCTGTCCCCTCCACAGATTGGCTCCCTGACGCAAAAAGGCAATAGGTGTAATTGCTAATAGTTTCTGAGATATGGTTTCCAAAGTATAGAGTCGACGACAGTGCTGAGTACAAATACCAGGTTAGAGTCATGACCAGATACCTCATCATTTCATAAGCCATCATTACACCACTCAGTACCATAACAATCTTAAACCAGGGCCCGGAAAGGATAAACAGCACGACAGGGAGCACATACAGAAAGTAACTTGCTATAAAACTCAATTTGGGGAACAGGCACAGCAGACTTGAGATTAAGGCAATCAACATTGTGACTAGCAACTATTAAGCAGGTCCAATACTTGTACCAATTTTAGTTTAACACACTCTGGTCAAATCTCTCGATATCTCAACCCTTCGAGCCCCACGTTGGGCGCCAAATGGACTGTTGTTGTTTAGCCCGGCTGGCAGTCAAACACCACACAGCCGTTCGCTCACCCTCCCCCTCCCTCTCTGGGATGGGGGAGAGAAACAGGAAAGTGAAGTCTGTGAGTTGAGATAAAGACAGTTTATTAAGACAGGGAAAAGAATAACAACAATAATAATAATAATAATAGTATTAATAGTAATAATGTGTACGAAATAAGTGATGCACAATGCAATTGCTCACCACCCGTTGACCGATGCCCAGCCTATCCCCGAGCAGCCGGACCCCCCTCCACCCCGGCTAGCCACCCCTATATATTGTTCAGCATGACGTCAGATGGTATGGAATACCCCTTTGGCCAGTTTGGGTCAGCTGTCCTGGGTCTGTCCCCTCCCAGCTCCTGCTGCATCCCTAGCCTGCTCGCTAGCAGGACAAAGAGAGGCTGAAAAGTCCTTGGCTTGGTGTAAGCACTGCTCTACAACAATTAAAACATCAGCATGTTATCAGCGCTCTTCTCATTCTAATCCAAAACACAGCACCCTGCCAGCTACTAGGAGGAAAATTAACTCTGTCCTAACTGAAACCAGGACACCGTGCAATTTCAATTAACAGGATTCTGTTTTTATAAGTCAAAGATGTTCTGGAACTTCAGTAAACAGCCTCAACAAATACATTTCCTCTGCATATATCGTAAATAGGTTTACGATACTTAGATCACAACCGGGTAACTACAGTTTAAGACATAAACATATGCATCTTGTAAGCTCTCAAAGTATTACAAATTTAACAAATCTATGATTCCATTCAGAAAGACAGATTTTACTGACATGTTCAACTCTCAAAAAAAAAAAAAAAAGAAAGAAAATAAAATAAAATAATAAAATAAAATAATAAAATACATGATCGACCTACTCTGAAGCTTATTTTGTATTATCTAGGTTTTTATTTTTCCTGTGCAAAAAAAATCCCTATTAACAATTGTCTTGAATTATTCTTTCCACAAAATCAACAATGCGGTGGATATATTGATGGAAATATACTAAAGCTAAGAGGAGAGATAGCATTTGGAAAGAGTTCAGTGAGGAGGTAATCAAGAATAATAACTGTTAATCAAGAATAATCCAAATACTGGATATATAATGTTATTTTAAATATATTTTTGGTAGAAAGCACATTGGTATGAATGATTCCTAACGTGTCCACACAGCTGTAAGGCCCAGCTATGTAAATGTTCTTGCTGTAACTGCTAGTTTTCAACACTAAAACTCCTCCAGAAGGCTCATAGTTACTGAAATTGATCAATGTGTATTCCTACACACCACAGTAAAGATAAATCAAATCCAGATTTTTATAGGGTTCTTTGTACTTACGGAAAACTAGAACAATAAAAAATGTGACTTTCAGCTCTCCATAAGAACTTTAAATTCATCTTCAATCTCTCAAATAACGTTTTTAAAAAGAAAAGTTAAGTTTCAGCAGATAAGCTTTTGTGTACTGCTACTCCAAAAGTAAAGCTTATGACACATATGGACAATGAAAACCAGGTGAAAATTAATAATATTATTAAAACCTAATCTTACAAATGACGAATATTAGAAGCATGAGAATAAACATTGTTATAAAAAAAAAAAAAGTTATTCATACTTTGAAAAATACATTTCTATTCTAGATAAGGTTTTTTTTTTTTCTTTTTTCTTTTTTTTTTTTCCTATTCTATTAGCTGTCTTTAATCAAGGTACATTTATTTTCATTTTTTTTAGCACTCAGCATCAAAGCTTTCTATGCCTGCTCATCAGTCAGTTATTTCCTGGCATTTCAGTAAATTGATCTTAACAGTTTACAGTACAAAAGTATCTTGACCCCTAATGTTCAGCAAACGTTTCTTCAGTCCTTTTACATAAATATAATACTTAAATGGTAAATCTTGTAAATATACTTGAACCAAAATTAATTTCCTGTATACTAAAGAATCCTAATAATAGTATGTTTTCCCACCCTCGGTGATAATATTTAATGGAAAGATGAAAATTAAAGTTATTATCCTATTTCAAATTAAAAAAAAAAAAATCCTACAGGCATTTTTCCATTTAAGCAGCAATAAGTGAGCATCAAATATAAAAATAAAGAACATAGAATATAACCAGGTTAAATTACAATAGGAAAAGTTTTAATTTATCACTATTTATATTTTATGTCAAATATATATATATGTATTTGTAATATATAACATAATATAATAAATGTAAATATATATATATATATTTGAGTAGAAGAAAGCATTTTCTCAATAACCATTTTGGCAAGGAGGATGCAAGAAGTCGAAAAAATGCAGAAAATAAGTCAATAGTCTTAGAAACTGATGTGTTTGGTATGAGGTAAATAAAAAAAAAAAAATCTAGATTTAGTGTGAGAAAAAATAATTATTTACCACAGGTAGATAAGTCCTTTTTAGAGAAACTAAAAAGACAAAAGCAGGACTTCTCATGTATTTAATCCTGACTTACAAAGTGTGAAAGGAAAAAAAATCATAATAATATAGCAACCCAGAGACTGAAAGCATTTCTTGGTGAAATATTTAATGTAGTTAGGATTTGTGAACATTCAGTTCAGCTGTTACTCAAATTCGTGTGCCAATAAAGTTAGTGCCGAAGTTATCAGCAGGAAGAAAAGCTGGCCTTTTGAAACACAACCCAAGGTCTGTGTTTAACACAGTAATTAGCAATAAGCTGCATCCTCTGACCAATGACTCCAGCTGTCCCCTCATAGGACTCTGTGATGAGGCTGGCTTTTCTGCCAGCCCACACTGCTCCTGCTAACCAAGGAACCCCCTGCCATGGATCCAGCCACTGCCACCACGTGCCAGTACAGCAGCCAGGCAATACCACCTGCCAAGGCAAGACGTGCCCTTGCTTGTATTTATGTATCTCCTCCCCTGCTGCCCTCCAGCAATGATGCATATTATAAAGAGACGTCTATAGGAAGGGAGGCACAACTTCCCCTAAAAAGAAAATGTCTGTCTTACTGTTTATTCTGTTTAAACAAAGAAAAAAAAAAAAGAAAAAGAATTAAAAAAAAAAAAAAAAAGAATTCTACTTTTTATTTTTGTTTAAGAAGGGAAGAATATGAAAAGAAACAATACTGGTAAAACACTGAGAACACACAAGGCTTTCTTTTTATATTTACTTTTTTAAAGGCATTTATGTCAGCATCTTTTTTTTTTTTTTAAACTGAATTCAGTCTTAATATATTAATGAGTAAAGGATAATTTATTTTATGAGAATAGTACCTGGTGGTTTACCTTAACCTGATTTTATATCCCACTATTAATTTTATTGTCTATTTCTGACAATATGAAAAATACAATATTCATAATATATATTTTTTAACCTCCTCTAAAATTGACATTTTCTTCAGTAAAGTTGATGAAAACACTCAGCTAAGCAAAGCAGAAAGTATTAATGGAAAGTCCACATATTAATTAATTAACTTGTTAAAAATACTAGACCAAGAATCTCTTAAAACCATGAAAGATTAACTATAACTCTTATCTGAACATATTAATCTTTAGGATGCATTGATATAGTAGACTGTGAGTACATTAGCACTTCTCATGCAGTCAGAATTAGGAAAATGTTCAGCAGCATAATCAGAGCCACTATTTCAGTGAAGCTCCAAAAAATCCTTTCCACTTTTCCTCCCAAAATGGACAACTGGTCCTCCCCATGCTACTCACACAAATCCCAAAAGAGAAGAGAGACCAAATGAATGGAAAGCTGAGACATGCAGCAGCCTTAAGTCATGTTCAAGTAAATAAATGCACATGGCACTTGTCTTCAGGCTCCCTGTAATTGTCTTACCAGTACAGATGTAAATGGTTAGTCTTGTGCAGAATGGTTTACCTTAAACACCATCTGTTCTCCTGTAAAATGATGCTGAAGCAAGATGACCTCCTTAAGGAGGAACTGGAGGAATCAGTTCCTCTCCTTTCACATTCATTATAGTAATGTCGAATATTTTTTAGTTTACTAAAGAGTGCAGCAAAATAATAAGAAAACATCACTAAACATCAAAATTATATAGATATTAGTACATAAAGTCAAAAAACTGCTGTCTCCTTGCCAGTATAAGTTTTACAGTTATATGTGCATAATGTAAGCCAAAGACTCTGAGAGAGAATATAAGTCATGAAATATTTTAAATGCTGCACTCCTCCAGTACAGAGAAAAGTTTAAAAAGGATTCTGCACATGATCCTTTTAAAACAGAAGGAAATATTTCAGTTCTGGACCTAAAAAATTTTGATAGCAGGTCTGTTAACTGAAATAGGCTGTCCTCATAGCCCTCTGTTCCTTATCATCAAACTTTCAGTGCTTGTGACACTGATGACCTAAGGAAAATTATTTGTTTATTTAGAGTACATGTTTTAAACAGAAAGAGCTTCTGTTGATATCAGAAATTGGAAGGTCTTTGCATTTATCTCAAAACCAAATGACAGGCCTGTATGAGAAACACATCCTATTTGCCTTGCATCCATCTTAAACGTGCTTGATTAAAGGAGAAACAGAACATATTCTGTTTGCTTCGCACACAGATACAGCACAGGACTACCTGATTTTAGGTAAAAATTGAAACGTTTTGCGTTACCTGCCTCTTTGGCATGGTCGTTCAAAAACAGTAAGACCAAGATAACAGTCTGCAACAGTCTTGAAGGCATCAAATGATCCAATCTGCAGTCAGGTACCCAACCTACAAACTGGTACAAACCACACAGAGGGCAAGAACTGACCAGTACTGACAAGCTGGTCCAACCTTTAAAAAGGTCAGAATCTTTGTATCAAACTGGTCTTGCTCCACACAAACAGTATACATGGACACCAATTCCAGCATGGTAGAGTGTGATAACACTGGTGCCCTGTTTCTGAAGAGCTCTCAAGCCTGTATCTTGATATGGAAACTAAGAACCACTCTACATTGTGACTATCAGAAGCAACAATATAGTGTAGGACTGTAAGTATTATAAATCTAAGGCCTGATATGTGAGAAATACTTGAGTTAACATTGTTGACAGATAAATTGTCAAGTAGCTGAGCAGAAATAAATGCATATTCAAAGTTTTGGAATTTACCTGCAGTCTCAGTCTCTCAGAACATTTTCATCATGGCAGTCCCCAGTTTCCAGCAATACCAGCTGCAGTTCTGTTCTTAGAGGTAAACTATATGTTTTGGAGACTAAGTGGTAAAGACCTCTGGTGGAAAAAAGGCTCGACATGAGCCAGCAGTGTGTGCTTGCAGCCCAGAAGGCCAACTGCATCCTGCAAAAGAGTGGCCAGCAGGTCGAGGGAGGGGATTGTCCCCCTCTACTGTGCCCTCATAAGGCCCCACCTGGAGTGCTGCATCCAGCTCTGGGGCCCCAGGATGTGGGGCTTTTAGAGCAGGTCCAGAGGAGGGCTACAAAGATGAACAAAGGGCTAATGCACCTCTTCTGCAAAGAAACACTGAGAGAGATGGGGATGTTCAGCCTGGAGAAGAGAAGGCTCTGGGGAGACCTCACTGAAGCCTTTCAATACTTAAAGGGGGGTTATAAAAAAGATGGAGGACTTTTACTCGGGTAGATAAAGATAGGACAAGGGGAATGGTCTTCACAGAAACACAGAATCATCTAGGTTGGAAGAGACCTCCAAGATCACCTAGTCCAACCTCTGACCTAACACTAACAAGTCCTCCACTAAACCATATCACTAAGCTCTACATCTAAACATCTTTTAAAGACCTCCACGGATGGTGACTCAACCACTTCCCTGGGCAGCCTATTCCAATGCCTAACAACCCTTTCAGTAAAGAAGTTCTTCCTAATATCCAACCTAAATCTCCCCTGGCACAACTTTAGCTCATTCACCCTCATCCTGTCACCAGGCACATGGGAGAATAGACCAACCCCCACCTCGCTACAGCATCCTTTAAGGTATCTATAGAGTGCATTAAGGTCACCCCTGAGCCTCCTCTTCTCCAGACTGAACAATCCCAGCTCCCTCAGCCGCTCATTTTAAGACTTGTTCTCCAGACCCCCTCACCAGCTTCGTTGCCCTTCTCTGGACTCGCTCGAGCAACTCAATGTCCTTCTTGTAGCTTAAACTAAAAGAGGATAGGAGGATATTGACATTAGGAGGAAATTCTTCACTGTAAGGGTAGTGAGGTGCTGGAACAGGTTGCCAAGAGAAGCTGTGGATGTCCCATTCCTGGAGGTGTTCAAGGCCAGGCTGGTTGGGTCTTGGCCAGCCTGATCTAGTGGTATGCCTGCCTATGGCAGAGGGTTGGAGTTGAATGGTCTTTAGGGTCCATTCCAACCCAAGCCATTCTGTGATCCTCTGATTCTTTTTATGACACCCTTTTTCTGTACTTAAAACATCCATTTCATTACTATAATACTTATAATTTATACTATGTGAGTGATTTATACTAAGTTTGATGTGGTCTTGTATAATATTGCCTAACTTCTTACTGGTATGTATTTCACAGTCTTATGCTCTAGTGAAATAATATTTCAATTAGCATAAGGGAAACACTTTTCAAGACCTACTGAGGAGTAAAATCTGTTCAAAAGTGCAGTTGAAACAGAGGTTTTAAAAAAAAAAAAAAAAAAAGAAGAAAGAAAGAAAAGAAAAAAGATATTTTTTTAAATTAATTATATATTTTAAAATTTGATGTTTTAATCCTCCAGATCTTTAGTTTTTGTCTACTTATAGAATGTCACTTTCTTTTTCTTTACGCGTTTTTGCAATTTGAAATTTGTCAACTGTGCTTAGGTGTAACTAAAGAAAACTCATACATAAAAATTGCCAGGTGAAGCTAAAAAAAAAATATATAATTTAAAAGACATGCAATGTAATATTTTCATTTGTAATACTAATCAAATTTGACATCACTAATCACATGACCATTATTCATATATAATTTTTCTTTCCATTTTGTCAACAAAATAATGTTTCTACCTATTTGCCTGTCCAAGTAAATTAACAAAACATTTACTTGAAGACTGAAAATTCTTTGAAATATATTAATTCATCTACTTATTTAAAACATAAAAAGAGAAAAAAATAGGAATGTAAATAGAAAGTTTTATTTTAAAAACGATCATTTCTTGACCAAGACAAAAAGTACACCTTTATTTCTTTCCTTTTTTTTTGTTTTTTTCCCAGAAAAACAGTTCAATTTGGAAAAAAGCTCAAAGTCAAAGGAAACTTCCCCCAAGCATGTAATATTTATAGGATAAATTAGCATTGATTCATTCTTTCTAGCATTTTTATTAAAAAAAAAAAAAGAAATATGTAATAAAGTTAATTGATATGATGAAGGCAAGGAAATTTTTGAATCTTGAGTCACATTTTATTTGGCTATAGTATAGGTCCTCAGCATAAAAAGTCATATGTGCAATTATATGAAATTAGCTAAATCACAGAAACACATACATACATGTCTATAAATATATAAAAGAAATATTGCATTACTTGTTATGCATTAGTGTGTAAATGTTCCTGTATGAATTAACGTGCTACAATGACAGTTTATAGCCAAGATCAAATTAAGTTTAAAACTGTTTTCTAGCCTGTGGACGAATCATTGAAGTAGACCTTCAAATCAAACCTTTTATTTCATTTGTATTATCTAATTCATGTGATTCTTTCAATGATTTAATTGGTTTCAAGTCAAACAATTCATGAAAACAGGCATTTCTATGGGATATTTGGCATTTAACACCAAAACATTTTATGAAAACATAGCTATCATGTCTAAATTGCAATTGAAATTTACATACCTTTTACTTTCAGATATGAAGGAAAGCTATCACAGATACAACCTACTTCTTTATATTTCTGGAAGCTTCTTTGTTTGTGTCTGTTTTATTCACATACCTGAAAGTCCTGACTTCCTCAGAACCAGTGCAGCATAGTTATTCTCAGCAATTATCATTTTCTTTCCACATAATTAAAATAAATTTACCTGAAAAACTAAATGACTGGAAAGCTTGTTTGTACCACTTAGGGTTTTTTTATTATTATTGTTATTATTATTATTATTAATGAAATAAGAATTATTGATGTACAGCATCAAAAAATAACAGCATCTGTAAGCTAATGCAAATATGATAGGGGGAATGGAATCTGTTAAATAGCTGTTGCTTTCTTTGTGCAGATAATTTCATCCCAAAGCAAAGCATCTAAAAACTTTTCCTGTGTAAAATAAAAACATCTGACTTTACATGTTAAGTAGAAGGAATTAATGAATCAAAACTCAAAGAGCAAACTCAAGATATTGTTTATCAGAAATAATCATGAACATATATCAATAATAAACCTAATCTCTTACAGTGTGAAAGTCATACAGTGTAACAAACTTTACAAATGTTGGCCCATAATGAATAGAGATTGATAAGATTTTGTGCCTTTCTGTCCTACGCTTCTTATCTGACAAAACAACAGCAAAATAAAAAATCGTGCTTTCCTATGAAGGAAAAAACTGGCAAATAAAGTAGATACAAGCCTGAGAATGAAAAAAGGAAGCAATGAAAATAAATAATTTACTAATGGCCTTAACTCAAAACCTGTATATTTTTCACTGAGCCCAATTTAATCTTCTGGTATATGAACATTAAGCTATAAAAACTGACGTATGATTTTTTAAATTAAATTAAGTTTTGTGGCTATGGTCATGTGGTAATCTGACCCACCTGCTACCTTGAAAACTGTTGTTCAGTGATAAGAGTATTTGTCATGGGTGACAAGGTGTTATAGAATTTCTATATTTACTGAAAAACTATTCAGAGTAGGTTGGGCTTAAAAATGTGTAACATATGAGAAGCTTCACAGCTAAGGGATCAGTTACTGACTGACAAGAGAATCTCAGCTCTTCATAACTGCTATTTATTCAAGACATAAAAGCTTTAAAGAGGTCTCCATGGAAATTATTCATCTCTAGACAGGCAAACAAAGGACATATCAAAGCTATTAAATCGTTTATGCACATCTTTTTGAGAAACATGAATTAATAACCTCACAGTGGTTACATCAGGTTCCAAGACATAAAATCTGACTCATGTACCGCACCCCAGGCAGAGAAGCACCACAGGAAGTGTGTCTGCCACTCGGTGGTAAAGTGTCTGCCTCATAATTTGAAGCTACTCACAGTATTTTTAACCAGCTATCCACATGCAGTTTCACAAGTGGGTAGTCACATATTATTCTTTGATTTTTCTTTACTATGGGACACTTCTTACTCTAAGCTCTAGCTGTTGTCCTCACTTAGCTTAGCTGACACAGATAAGAAACCACTGGTTTCTTCTCTGTTGTGCTCAGCTATATGTCTGATAGAGCAGGGAGGTTGGAAAACATGTTTCTGGACCTTGGCTGAAGGACATTTTTTCCAATTTTCATTTACTGTGTTCCTTTTCCCTTCCCACAACAGACTACTTGAAACTCTTCCTAGACATAGCACAGTGCTTGTCTCATTGAAAGACCAAGTGTCTCTGTGGCCTTTTAACATTTGGAGATTGGCAAATAAACAGAAGAGCTATTTTTCATCAGTGATCATGATTCTGTGATTCCACCTGCAACCTCCCTAGAGCATGACTCACCATGAAGGACCAGGCTGCGAAGAACGGGGACAGAATTGTATGACTCATCCCAGCCATTCTGCGACCTGCTGCAACAGTATCCAAGTTCACAAAACCTGCTGAGATATGATTAAATGACATATTTTGTTATTTCATTAACACCTTTTTAGAAATCTTTAAAAACAAGAATGTTTTACTTATATGGACTGCTTAATTCAAACCATGGGAGAAGAGATACTGTTGTACCACCTTGACAACTAGTTACCCTGGTGCTCACTTACAGGATTCAACCACAATACAGATTTGGCTTTTCTATATCATGCAGCAAGCCAGAAAACCCACAGCACAACACCCTTCACTAACTATGAAGGTTGGATCTGAGAAAGGTTTTCAAAAGAAAAAAAAAAAAAGAAAAAAGAAAAAAAAAAAGAAAAAAAAAAGCAGAAATAATAAACTCCTAGATATCGAATGTGGTTCTCAATCACTGTCTAAGTCCTAAGCCTAAGGCCCAAAATTACTTTTTCTGTTAAAAAAATAAAAAAATAAAAAAAATAATAATAAAAAAATAAAAAATAAATGGCCTCCTCACCTGAGTTACCTAAACTGTTTGTGCAAAGGCTAAAGTATCAATACAAAGCTATTGTTTACCTATGAACTTAACAGACCTGTCTACAACATTTTTCTGAGTGTAAATATTATTCTAATTCATAAATAAACCAATTTGTTTCTCTGATTGTAAGTCCATGATATTCAGAGTGGGAGTTTTGAAATGGAGCATTGTGTTTAGTGCTATTTTCATGTTTTTGGAGAGGATGCTGTTTCTGCAACAATTTTCTTTGGTGAAATGTAACAGAAACCAAATGTTAAGTATTATGTGAATCCCCAAATTTGAAGTTACTGTTAGTCAGTTAAACAGAGAAATATTGAAAGAGCAGTAGAAATGGATGAATGAAATTCTGAACTGCAAAGCATAGGTTTCCAATAAGTATAGGTTTCCAATAAATTATCCTTTGGAAAAAAATATAATTATCCCCTATAGCTTTCTCATAAGAAAGTGTATCAAGCACTGTCTATTATCTTTACTGTGGTACTTAACAAATAAATTGGTTGATTGGGCCACAGTTACAGCAGGATCAGGATGCAAAAGTGTCACACAAAAATTAAATGTACTGCCTGTTTTCAGACACTCACCTCTCTGACTTCCTGTTTCACTGTCATGATTATTGTAGATAACAATTAATAACACAATCATTAGTTTATTTTACACATTCACGTTAAAGGAGGAAAGGGATGAACACCTCTAACCAGGCATAGAATATGATAAGTGTTAGAACCTCAGCTAAGATTTTCCAAATTCCTCTCATTTTGTTTCTGTTTCGTTTCTAAAGCAAAACATTCTATAAATAAAGATGTTCTATTCATGGTATCTTCTGAAAATCTGTGTATGGAATATCTAAAGTATGATTAAGAATAAGCCAAGATCTTCAACCTTTTTTCTCTACAACTTAAAAGTAGTAATAATAATAATAATAATAATAATAATAATAATAATAATAATAATAATAAATTCTTAAAATCTTCTCCACAAGAAGACAGAAAGCATTCTAAAATTCATCTGTGGTCAAATATTTAGTGTTTCACAATCTCTTAGAAAAAAAAACATTGTAATTAACATACAACTCCTCTACACTGGGCTCTTTTATAATCAGACCACTAACATAATGATAAAAGTCCCCTGACCACATGGTGCAGAATATACACGAGACCTCAGAAAATAGAATGAAATCTCTAGTTTACTGAATGGATCATGCAAGATGAATCTGCTTTATTTTTGCTTCTGAAGCTAATCCCTATCTCTAAGAGCTGCATGAGGTGTTTGATATTCTAAACTCTCTGATACTTCTTTTCTACTTCCTGTCACATAACAACAATATCAACAACAAAATCTGGAACAACTTTCTGTATTTCAGTGTGACTATGGAGTTTTATTGTCACATGTAGATCTATACTCAAATGTAGTCAGGTTGACAGATGGTACAAATCAACTCTGTATTATGAAAGCACTGAAATTTCTTGGTTATACATGAACTTGCAGAGCTGAGCAAGTGCAGCTCTGCTCTGTGCATGGAGTATTTGTATGGCCACATAAAAATATTTTCATTTGTTTATTCTTGACATCTTCCCTACATTTTTAACTCATGTCCTAAATTACAAGATCATCCTTCTATTTGTAGCAATAAATAAATGATGAGACATCCTGTAGCATTGCCCATTTCCAAGTTGCCACTGAACTCCCAGATGCATCATTTGCTTTGTGATCTTTCAGTTTGCATTAGACTAATTCATTAAGTAAAGCTATCCACTCTATAGTATGAGACTGGATAAAGTTACAAAGAGAGGACTGGAAAGTAATTACTGAAAAGGTAAAATGAAGAGCACGGATAATTTTTAATGATAGAGTGATGAGCAATCTGCATTTATAGTATTTATAGGCAGACATGATATGTGAATAGATAATTGTTATGAAATGGTTGGTATCTAATAAACTCATACTCTAGCCTAATATTTAGCTTCTTTATATGCCCTTACCCTAATGTAGTCTCTGATAAAATTTTCAGAGACCTTAATGAACTGTCACCAGATATATTATCACTTTCTGGTGACTCATTTGGCCTTTAGACCTCATTGTGGAAAAGGATGGCTGGTGTCATGCTGTTGCTGGAAAAATATGCCACTGAAATACAATTATTATGCTTACAACTCTATGGAAGTACGGCAGGGGAGAGAATATATCTTTTATACAGAAAAATTTCACCAACGGTTTTTAAACAACCAGTTTTCGTGAAAATCTGTTATTTCCCAGGGAAGAAAAGTGTAAATTTTTGCAGATTATGATGCAATATTTTTACTTTAAAACGTGTTTTAAGTATGATGGTCTACAGAAATAAAAAGCTCCCATCTTAGAACAACAATTGCGTTAATCTACAAGTCACAGCCACCCTGATTTATTATTTCAGTCTGATTAGAAAGCATCCTCTATTATTCTCTTCTGTTAGTTTTAATAACCCATAGAATGTAACTGAACCTGCCTTTGGTAGCTAAAGTAATACGAAAAAGATGAGTCTTTATTTACATATTTTCAATTGCTTTATTTCCAATGCCTTATTGTCTTACATGTTCCATACAGAAAAATGTTGATTTTATTGTCCTGACTACATACTGGAAAGGTCTAGTCTGTAGTTTTAATACAGCATATAAGAATTTTCTGTAAATATCACTTTGCATAATTACAGATAAAGTTTTGTAAATAAGCTTTGTGTGTAGAAGCTTGGGTTTATATAAGTAAATAATGCCAGATATTTGTACTCCACACCTCAAAGGTCCTCACTATACCTGGAAATAAAGTTCATCACATCTTCCTCTTCTCCTGCATTTCCTACTGAATGCATGTGCATAGTCCATATTGAAAACTTACTTTGTATTCTACACTTCTGTTGCATACAAGTATTTGATATATTAGTGTCACAGGATTATCTAGCTATATTTACTTCTGGTGAGCCAACACAAGAACAAGAAATGCATGTTGCTTGAAGTACATGGTTGCGGCCCACATTTATAAATAAGTGCATCTCACCTATAAAGCTATACAAATGCAGTAGTTGTTTCAACTAACTGAGAAAATATATAAGGTATATTTTCTTTCTTTTGTTTTCCTTATCTTTACGTGAGGAAAATTCTGGATACAGCTGAACTTATACGAAAAATTAAGTAAAAGCAAGGATTCCCAATCTGTGAGTGTAAATCTTCATTACTGACACTAAAATAACAAAGTATTAGAAAGGTAAGAAGATTGGGTCTTCTAATTTAGATTTCAGTTATCACTATAAGGAAATTAATCAAATATCACCACAAGTGTACACCAACTGCTTTAAAATTTAGCCAACTATATAAGAAATTTTACATCATTTTATCTTCTTATCCAAATATAATTAATTCAGTTCTCCCCCACTAAAATGTTGTACTGGCCTCAAACCAGCAAACTAAGCAAACTGTCATTATTCCTGTTCTGCAAACTTTTCAAATGCAAGTAACAAGTGTAGAGTGGTCACAGCATCAAACTTATTTGCTATTGTAAACTAAATTTCACAATAGCTTGAGACGCTTTTTTTTTCATTTGTTTGTTTGTTTTGAGCACTGCTTCAAGCAGTAAAAACTACAGACATCATAATTAAATATGAGCTTACCACCTCCCTGCATTAAAAATTCTTAAATTTTTCGTTGTTTAATTTGTGTCTTGTGAAATCTTTACTTATGTACTTCTATCCCCAGAATCCCAGCAATGATTTTATGCTTTTCATGTTCCAATTAAAATACTTGATTACTTTAAAAGTTGTAGTACATCAATATCAAGATTTACGACAGAAAACTGGACTTTTATACATTTTCTCATTTATGTTCCTTTTATTATGTTGGCTGGTTTTTTTTCCTTTTATGAACAGAAATTTATGGGTTTGATTCCAGACCAATTGCTGGATGTTTAAATATGAAATTTTAAATTGTATAAGTAAAATAACACTAGAAATGTCTGAAATTTAATCTTATCAGAATAAGTAAAGTCAATGTAACAGGTTTTTTGTTTGTTTGTTTGTTTTAATAGATTGATTATTCAATTCAAGAAGATATATGATAATCTAGTTCGTGGTCAGAAGCAATTTCTATTGGCTGGCAAGTCTTTTATAGAATAGAATTCAAAATGGGTTTTCCAAATGTTGTGAATCCTACAAGCTATTAACAGACATCTGCAGTCATTCTGCTTAAAAAGTTATCTTTTTTGTAGAACAGAAATAATTTGTTTTTAACATTAAAATCATTACAGCCAAAACCATTATTAATGTATGGGTAGTTATTTTAATTCTGCACAAAACCAGTGGCTCCTGTCTCTGAGTGCTCACTGATGTGGCCCTGCACAGCAGTAAGTTGACACTAACTAGCACTCAGCAGAGTGCCAGGAATTGCTCACTGGCACCAGAACAAGATACCAGTTTGGTCCTGAGCAAAATGTCTGATTCATTCTACTTTGGGAACACTTCATCTCCTGCTTCCCACTGTCTCTTATACCCAAGACACTACTGATCATATGTTCCTACAGATAATTACCCAGTACTACAAAGCAGGATTGTTTACACTTTTCTCGTGTGCAAGCCAGGAGCTGTTACAGGGATGAGTAATCAATATTCAAAATCTATGAGAAAATTACTTTCTAACTCTGCTTGGCATGAATATGTAGGATTGTTAGGCAGCAAACATCAACTCCTGGTGATAAGAGAAATTTACCTTCCAAGCCAAACATACATTTGAATTTGGCTGTGGTGGTTTCCATCCACTTTCTTCAGTACAATTTACTTTTTCCTGTTCACAAAGGAGATGCATCTGTGGGGCACTTCTTAAGGGATATTACAAAGGACCTGGAACTCCTCCCACTGAATATAGTGAGACACATCCACTCAAATCCAGAGGGCTATAAAACAGTGATATATTTAAGGCCTCCAGATGATTGCTATTGGGGTAATGTTCCACAACATGCATGCAGCTCTGGTTAGGAGATCAGGAACAGGCTGAAACTAAGGACAAGTATGCTGACAAATGAAAGAAGAAAATGAGAATGTCGTCTTCACTGACAGACAGATGGGAAGTACTGTATGGCCTCAGGTCAGGACGCATCTAAATTATTTCACAGTGTCCTGACTTACAGAGTTATATTTGTATAGTGGTACCTGGCTGGCTTTTTGCCTGAACATGTTTGAAGTGCAAACTAAAGTCCATTGTGGCTCAACCATTTCGTTGAGACACAACAGTAAAACTATGACACACACTGCAGCTGTTCAGAACCATTTGGCAAGTGCACCTGTGACTCACTATATTCTGTGAGATATCTGAGCATTAAACGGTTAAGAAGTAGTTTTCCTGGGAAATATAGGTTGGCTTATGCCAGAAAATATATTTAATCTTATTCATAGCATCACAAATATTTGACTTGTTATGGCTTACGGACACTATTTTAAAATCTCTGCCAATTTATACGGTTATTCTTAGACAAATCTGTAGCGTTTGAACAATTAATTTGTAGGCTTAAGAGAAACACAAAAGGAGGTAAGCAGGAATGAGTGAGAGCTCTTCACTCTTTAATGGAGACAGCATGGGCAAATGATTGCAGTTTCACCCACACCTGGAGAGCCTAGAGCCTCTACAGCCTAGAACGTCTACTGTACACCAGGCCTATGAAAGTGCACATATTTCATAACAAAACTATTTGCATCCTACCAATTAATTTGCCTAGTGCTTTCACCAGACATATGACATTATGTAAATGTAAAGGCTTCCTGGCAGTTTTAAACAAAAGGATATGCATTCTGTACTGTGAAGAATACTTCAGCAATTGTAAAGTAATTTGTCATCATACAAGTTATTGAGAAAGTTTTACTTCCACTCCTCAGAGTTTATAACAGTACAAAAGTTAAGTTCAGGAACACTGCTGAAGGAGGAGTGTGATGGACACAAGAAAAACAAAACAAAACAAAAACATATCTTTTTTTTTTTTCATAGGTGTAGAAAGCAAAAATCTCAGTTTATAGAAAATATGCATGCACACAGCCAATATGTCAAATATACCTAGATAGAGATGAAGGTTGCCTCCTCGAACTGGCAGTATCAAATATCTAAAACAATAAGTTGTATGGTCCATGTATTTAATAATGCTATAATGTACATTTAATGAGTATCATTTGTTTTACACTCAGGGTTTCTAATTGCTTTCTTTTATGGTCCATTAATGAGATGGGAAATGTTCAGTCTACTCAGAACAATTCTTTTTTTTTTTTTTAACAATTTAAAGTGTGAAAAAGATAGCAACTATGGTGTATAAACGCAGTATGATTTCCTAGGAAAATCTTGTACATACCTTTTGCATGTTAAGGCTCTATTCCTAAAAAATTAAAGAACATAATGAATATCATGATTTTACATTTCCCTTGGAGGATCAAAATACTCTTAGACTTTCAGATAAAATATTTTGATCAGTGTTAGAAAATTTTAATATCTTATAGCTCAAATTCTCCTAGCATGATTTCTCTGATTTCCTGTTATCAAAATTCAGAGTGGCCTTACGTCATTCTAAGAACAAGTAAATCATTTGTGTTTTTTTTTATTATTTTTTAATTCATGATTATTTTTATTTCTAATTTCCTCTGAATAAGTATGTCTTTGTTAACTTTGAAAACTGCTTTCTTAATGAATACAATGGGACTGAAGAAGCAAACCCTGTTTTTTCAAAAGATTTTCCTTACGTCCCAAACCAGTCTGAAGGAAAGTCTGTGGGTCTATTGATACAGTCAAACACAGGGGGTTTGTTTCATGGCAGCTGCTTGTTTTCTGGTAGGAGTGGTACATATCTTTATTTGGAAGGAAACATTATGCTGACAACTGCACTGCCTTTTGTTATACAACTAGTAAGATAAAGACACTAAAGTGAGAGAGTTACAAAGCAATCCTAAATTTTATTGTGTGTTATACAAAGGGTAATGTTTGTAATACATGAAGAATAGAATAAAAAATATATATATTGGGCATTTTGCTCTCAGTTAATTGCACAAAAGTCTGATGAGGCAGATACTCTATTATATCTTCAGTAATATTTAAATTTAAATTAAGTCAAGCATTTCAGACTAATGAGTCCTATCATTTTCCAAAATGAACTGTGGTCTGCCTCTTTACAATAGGTCATTTAACTAAAAGCAAACCCTATCTGCTGATGTTATTCATATGGCTCTATAGAGATGTGTTTGAACGAGCTATTGGACCATAGTTTGGAAAACAGCAGTCTACTTAGAATTTTAAATGTAATTATGATAGCAACAGAGAACTTAAAGTACCTAAAATATTATAGATAGTTTATGTACATTTAATCTACATAAGCCAAGAAAGAAATACCTAGTTGGCTTTTTTTTTTTTTGTATCTTGAGATTAATTTCACCCCTACCGATATTCTTCTCTATGTGGTCTAAAATTATCACTTCGATGGAATCTGAACTTTTCAATTATTCAGGAATTGACTTGAAGGCTAAAATGTTGTTATCCATGAAATACAAGTAAATTACTTTATTTGTAGATGAATAGGTATTTTTGTCATACTAATTGATTTCATCAGAAATTATCAGTCTACTCAACCTGAGATCATTTACCAAAGTTATCTCAAATCCAAGAAAAATACATTAAATCAATATCTGTAGATTAAATCTGCTATTTCTAGGATGCTACCCCAACTTTAAAGATCTAGACTGTGCTTCTATAACTTGTGGTAAGTCAGAACTGGTGCCTAAAATTCATGGTATTTCAGAACTATAGTGATGAGCCACCAGTTATGCTGTTTTAGATAATAGCTAAGTAAAACTGACATCCCTACAAAATCCATGTTGCTGTTAGTTGTCAACCCTCAAATGCTTACAAATGTTTTAAAGCCACTCTTTCTGACCTAAACTGACAGACATAGAAAGATTGTTCCATGCATGTTTTGTTGTTGTTGTCGTTGTTGTTTTTATAAACATTGGGACAGGATGAGGTGTCAGGTTTTTTTCAGTTTTAATTAGTTAGTACGCCTATTTACAATACTATCTTGTGATAAAGGAACATTGCAGGCAATATTTGTTACTATACCTCTAATTTCTGCATCCAGATTGCAGTGAAATATTCATACAGTCACATGCTAATTGTTTTATAATTCTTACATTTTTTTGTTTGTTCAATTTTTTTTATCATAAATTAAATTAACTGCTACTTGTCTGAGGAACAGCTCAGTTTATTGTTGACGAATCAACATTTATTGTTTGTCTATACTGCAGCTTTATTTACCCACGAGCCCTTTCTCTTTAGAGAACAGCTTATGTTCAAGAATATAAAAGCCAATTATTTACATATATAGTCTGTTTGTAAAATAAAAATGTTCTTACTTTTAACTTTAGACTGTTTTATCTCAAAAAATGCTTTTTTTTTTTTTTTTTTTTTGGTATGAAACCATATTTATTTTATGATTTATTCCATTTACTTTCTCTCATTTCTGGAAATGAAACTCTTAAAATAACACCCCAAGTAGCCTTTCTGGATGACCTCAAAGAAGTTGCCATGTATTCTCTGAATTGTTCTATTTTTTACCAGTTATGTCATATCTGGTTGCCTCTACCTCAGACACCCACTAATCTTACAGAATATAAATAGATCTTACTCATCATTAAGTTCTGATCCCTGAAATAAACCTGCAGATTCATAACCAGTGCAGTGTGAACTGCATTCATTGTCAGAATGTAGTACTCACTTTTATCTTCAACCATCTGTGTTATTTTAAATTTATTTGGTTTTCAATTAACAATCAGATAATATTTATACTGGCTGTATTTGTTTAAAAATCCCTTTGAAAAGAAATAGAATTCTGGAGACATTACTGGCATACTTCTAATACCTGTAATCTGCAGTTTACAGAAGATAAATAAGTTTTATTAATACTAAAAGATTCATGAAATATGTTTGTGGTCAGTGCTACATGGACGAAATGCATGGTCAATATTTACCAAAAGGATTATATACTGGCTTAGCTTTCTTTTGATGCTTTCATCATTTGCACATCTCTCTCCTTAGATAGATGAATTGGCTTTGCATAAGGAAAAAAAATAATGTCTCCTTCATCTTCAGTCCCTTCCATCAGATATTTATATGCATAGATCCCCCTGAGCCTTCTCTTCTCCAGGCTGAACAGTCCCAGTTCTCCCAGCCTTTCCTCACATGACAGGTACTCCAGTCCCTTAATCGTCTATGTGTCCCTGCTCTGGACTTGTAATTATATAGCCATCTTCTACAAGAGAGACACAAACTGGACATAGCACTGTAGATGGCCTCAGTGCTGAGTAAAGGGCAAGGATCACACCCCTCAATTTGTAGGCAGTGTTCTTCATAGCTCAGCCAAATGCATCTGGCCATCTTGGCTGCAGGAGCATATTGGACAGCTTGAAGTCTACCAGGATCCCTAGGTCCTTCTCTGCAAAGACGTTTTCCAGTCATTGGGCCCCCAGTGTATTCTGGTGCATGAGGTTACTACTCCAAGGATGTAAAACTCTGCACTTTTCTTTGTTGAAATTCATGTCCTTTCTCTCAGCCCAATTCTCCAGCCTGTCCAGATCCCTCTGAATGGTAAGATGACTATCTGGTGTGCCCATCTCTACTCCTAGTTTTGTGCTATTTGCAGACTTGCTGAGCCTATTTCCAGGTTACTCATACTGTTAACCAATATTGGCCCCAGTATTAGCCTCTGGGGTAAACCATTAGTGACTTGCCTTTAATTGTATTGTGTGTCACTGATCAGAGCAGGGTGTTTCAGTCAGTTTTCAAGCCACCTTGAAAGGAAACTGTCTATAGGAGAATTAATAATATCATAGTAAGCAATATCCACTGCTCTCCCCTCATCCACCAGTCACTTCATTGTAGAAGTCTGTTGATGTTAAGCACGATTTCCCCCATCACAAATCCATGCTGAATACTCCCAGTCTCCTTGCCTTTCCCATGTTTGGAAATGGTTTCCCAGATTAGTTGCTTCATCAACAATTATTATAATAAACAAAAAAAAATGCATGCTATATCTCATTAAATTTGTGATGAAAGAACAAGTAAAGTGAGTTTTAAGGCAAGTGATGTTTTATCAAAATCATGCTACTGGTATATATGAAAAATACAGCAAAATTTGTGAGTAGACACCATATCTAAACTTGGAAAGAGTAACTGAAACACGACACCAGGAAACAGAGGCGAACCTATAAAAATTGTCTTACATGGATATCTTGGAAGTCATTTTCTACTCCATGAGATTTAGTGCAAGTTAATAATTGAATCAAGCACATTTAAGAGATTCACATATTTTTTATAGCCTTCAGTAGAACACGCAAAAAATCATTTCTCCACCTTACTTCCAAATGGAGCTCAATAATCAGCATTTGTTAAAACTACAATTTCCTGCTTGTTACAGCATTCATTGTTCATGAAGACAGCACAGATAATTACACAATGAGTTTGGTGCACAGCAATGATCTCTCTGACAAAAGTGTAGTGTCTGCCTCCCTAAACTGTACCGTTAAGTACCATGATCCCCAAAACAATGGATATCTTACCAAACACTTAGGCTAAATACACAAGAAGATAAATACATATACTTCCTTTCTCATCAATAAATACACAATTTTAACTGTGGGACTTTTCATACAACAGAAAACTATATATGCTCTTCCTTCAGAACAGCTGGTAGAATTGAAACAAACAGCTTATTTCATAGGAAGGGGTGCCTGGATTTTATTCTCACTGAACTTGTCAAGTGAGAATAAGAATTATTTTGATATGAATACTGTAGTACAAGATCAGCATTCATTGAAATGACATTTCTTGTCAATACAATAATTTTAATGAATAAATTTGAGTAAATTGGGGGTAGGAAACAGAAAGAAAAGAAAGAAGAGAAAAAAAAAACAAGCAAAGTCCATGTGGAAGCACTGAGGCAAGAAATTATTCTCTACTACCCACTAACGAGTGATGCTTGACCACGTCCTTGAAGCAGAGCCTCAGTGCGCACAGCAGTTGTTCAGGAGGACAGATGTTTTCACAAGAGCCCACCCCTCCCCTCTCATTCCTTTTTCTACATTGAAAGTATATAAAAAAAGTATAAAACAATTAAGTCAACACAGTAACTTAAAGGCTTGATCTGTTTCCCAGCAAAAGCTGTTCTCTTAGCATTACCTGCTAAGAGATTGCTAAGATATTAAGCTAAGGAATAAAATTACTTAAATCCCATTGATTTCTGGGGTAAGGTATGAAAAATTAGAGGACTTCAGAACTAGAAAGTTTTTATCCTGTACCACCAGCTTTAAAAATGTTTATGCCTTATCCATCCAATCTCTGGTAAAATGTTGAAGTTCAGGAGGAACAAACCATACAGCAAGAAGAAAACGTCCTAGTTGTTGAATGGGTGTCATAGGCATACCCTAAGAAATGAAAATAATGATCTTACTAATATTTTATAAAATAGGTTTTGCCTTTTCAACCAAGCCAGTAGAAGACAAACCACTACCAATCAAGATTTTTATTTTGTTTTGTTTAGCTGTCTAATAAGTCAGTAAAGACTGCAAAAGAGTAAAGCACAGCACAAAGGAAGTGGGCATTAAGAATCTCAATTCCACCAATATAAACAAGACTATTCTCCAAAAATTACATCTCAGAAAATCACTGAAGATTCTTGCAGATTATGTCACAGTTTAACTGCTCATTTTATGATAGAAATGGTGTGTTTTAAGCTGTGGTTGCCTCTTGTGCTTTTTGTTTGATGTCTGATTTTTCTCTGGCACTCTTTTAAGCATTAATTGCTTGGATAAGAGAACTAAGATGTGAGGGGGGGAAAAAAGAAGTAATATTTGGAAAAATAAAACCAAAGCCAAATAATTTCAGAGTAGATTGAAATCTAAAATTTCAATTTTTACTGTAAAACACAATGTGTTTAAATCTGAAAGATACTGATCTGAAGACCTATGAATTTGATGCAATTATTCTCTTGCACTAACTTTAGTACAGTTTTGAACCATGCTCTTTCTGTTTTACATACCAAAAAGAACCACAATGAAGCATGGAAAGTATATTCACAACAGATGTGAATCTATTTGTATAATAGAAATAGAATAGGAATAGAAATAGAACTGAAACTAAAGTGACAAGGAAAAAGTAATATCCTACACCTCATTTTGTGGACAAAGACATCCATTCCTTTGCAAGGAGTAGTTTTGGGATTGTTTTGTTTCTTCTAATGGCAGTGATATGCTTTTGCTCCCCTCAGGAAAAATCTGCTTGATTATAAAAGTCTATAAAATGATATCGCAGTTCGCACTTGGTCAGAGGCGGCTGACCTCCTAAAACAGGTGAGTTTATCTGTTGGGTTTGCTCAAAACTCTCATGAGTCCTGTTGCTAAGCAGCTCACATAAATCCAGTGCACACATTAAATATATATATATATATATGTTTCAGTCTTTCCAATCTTTTCCATTTCTTTCATTTGTATACACAGAAATACTTTTGCCACACAGAAACTGAGAAATTTTCTTTTTCTCACATTGCTAACAGCTGACTAAACAGAACAATCCACATAATGTTTGTTTCCTTTTTACTTTGGACTAAAAGATGGTGTTAAATTTCATAGCAGTGAATGTATTTTTCATGTTCTCCTGGTGGCCTCAACCATTACAACCTTGGTTATGCGCATCGTGTGTAAAAGAAAAAGTCATTTTTTTATTAAGTGAAAGGACCAGAGGATGGCTGTCTAATGTGTTTATCATTTCCTCTGTTAGGTAAAATGACAGGCAACTAAAAGCTCTGATGCCACTGACAAATTCAGTCATTACGATTATATATGAAAAAATGCCATGGAGTTTTTAGCATTACTTTTAGTTTAAAATAAAAAACACCAATATACATTAAAGGAAATACAATAAGCATCATAGCTGAGATGAACAAAAGAAGCTTGATTAATTAGATTTGACTCTAAATCCACAGCAAGTGTTTGTGTTCCTTGTAAAACACTTTGCATGTGTGGTTGTAAACATATATCTCTTTCTTTCTGGTCATCTAATATGTTCTCTTTTGATGTAAATTAGAGTATTGATTCATTTATCTTTGCTAATCAGTCGTGAGGACTTGCACTTTCATAATAGAAAAGCATTTCACAATGAGTTATCTGATTAAAATGAAAAACAAACAAAACCTAGGTGTTTGTGTTTCAAATACAGCAGCAAATCAGGTAGAAAACTTCCTCTCTCTCTCTCTCTCTTTTTTTTTTTTTTTTTCCCATTTGTGCTTCAATTTTCCATTTAGCTACTGAAATCCTCATCTGCAATGCAGGGTTTATATCGTTACCTCACATCAGTATCTCTATTCATGACATGATAAAGTCTATGAAAAATGAATAATCTTCAGTTAGGGTCAGAACACTATGCTCTAATCTGCCCTTTGAACCATAAGAGAAAGATAAAACATCAGTTAACTGAGAAGTATGCATCGCATGCCTATAGCTCAGCTCACATAAAAGACCCCATAATGTAGCACCTGTTTTCTGGGACAATGCATTTTAATGCGTGATCTAAAGTCTTAATCACATCATCATCCACATCTATCACGTGGTTTTGCAACACATCCTCTGACAGTGGGCCCCTGTGAAAGGAAGCCAAGTCACTGGTAGATGATATGCATCCAGTCCTAACTGATGTAACACAGTAGGAACATAGCCACAAGGTGGGCAGATGTGAAGGTATGTTCAAGGATAGTGTTTGCTCTTTTAAGGATATCTCGTCTAGGACCTTTTCCAATGTAACAAGGGATAAATAAGAAAAGGAGGAAGTAATGGGAACCAAGTTTACTCAGCCACACTAATTGATGAGGGCATGTGAGAATGTGGGATTGTTTATTCCAGCTGTTTTATGTGATGGAGGACTGCTAGATCAAGAGACAATGAACAGTAAAACCTAGTCAGTTGTACTGATTGATAAGGAAGATATATGGAATCTGGGAATGTTAATTCAAGCAATGTTTTCAGAGTGAGGATCTCTGGATCTAGAAGATAAGTAAAGAAGGGAAAACAATAAGCAAAATAGTGAGATACAGACCTCGCAAAGCAAAAATGAAGATGATGACAAGAAACAGATCTCCCAGTCACACTACTTGATGGGTTATCAAACTGATAGTGCCACTTCCAGGAAAATCAACCTGGACTTTACAGATGATAATACTGGGGGCTGGGGCTGGAGGGCCTCGACTGGGAGTGTGCAGAAACTGTAGAGGTCTGCAAACCCATGTGGGTGTGCAGGAGGAAGGGGGAGCAGGAGTGACAAAGGTGGGTAGGTAGAAAATGATATAAAAGAGCTGGTCACATGTAGAATGGGGACAGTCAGTATACTCATCTGGCTCAGCCCTATGCCAGATCACCCCAGTCTGTGCTGTCTTGAATTTTTATCTTTTCGTATCTCTCTGCATATCAGCACTCCCTCTACTCTGTGCATGTGAACTGCAAGGATTGAGTGTCAGCTACTATGGTGAGTGAACCTCAGTGCCAGCTACAGGTCAGGGAAGGGCACCCGGGCCTGCCACTGGGGTCTTAGCACAGGGCACTGCACTAAGCAGGCACTGCATGAGGCACTGCACTAAGCTGCCCGACTGCACTAAGCTTCAAGCTGGACCAGCCAGCAAGTAGGTGACCCACGAAGCAGGTAAGGGGCTTGGGATCTGGGCAGGGTGCTGGGTGGACAAAGGGGCCATGCCAGATGTTAGAAGGATCCACAAATGTGTGTGTGCTTGTGAAGCTGTGTATGTGTGTGTGTGTGTTTAAGTGTGTGTGCCTACACTAGCAAACTTCTGTATCTACCAGCTGGAGAGGAGGAAGGGGTCTTGGCTGTCTGTGTGTATGTTTTATGTGAATCCTATTTAAAGCAGCCCTTGGCTGGGTACAGCCCTTGGGTGGAACAGCCTGTGTGACCAGTCATGTCAAGTGTCCTGTATTGTCCGAACATGCAAAAAGGAAAGCGTCAGCTGCACCCCCAGCCTGGGCAGAGACCCTAGGTCTCTGGGCACATGGCTGGGCCCCCACAGCTGGGTAGGAGTGCTCCTGGGCTTAAAGAACTAAAGGAGGCAGCTACACTCTCATTGCTCTTCATTTTCTAACTTAGCAGACATGATATCTGCAGTCATGTTATTGAAAGACTATCATACTATCTTGGAGCTTAATAAAGGTTACACAGACAAAATAAACTCCTGCTTTTCTTAATCATGTCACGAACATTAACAGCCTTCAATGGTATACCTGAGTCCAGTACATATGACTAATACAGTGCATGCAAACGGAAAGCGTGTGCATTAGCCAACATTCTGTCTGTTATTTCTGTATTAATTCTGGTTTTATCCTGGACATTGTGATGATCCCCATTCTTCTTTCTTTGATAACAATCAGAATTTTGATTTTGGCTGTGATAAGGTTTACACACACTATTGTAAATTATTATCAACATATTTGATTTTGTAATCAGTGGGACCAAATTTTAAGGCTCTCTTTATATTTGCCTTCCAACGTGTGTTCTTACTTCTAACAATACACTTATTTAGATGTTGCTGATTCTTGCTTTCAAAATGCAGTGATGTCGCAAAATTAATCTAAAGAGTGGTTAAAAACAAAATATGTTTGTCGTATGTTAGGTGAGTTAGGAAAGTGTTCTGAGGGAAATAACTTCTTTCCTAAGATTTGACTCATTAAACTAGGCTGTTTCCATGCATATGTGTAAAAAACCTTGAAAACAATACTTATTTGCTTGAAAAATTCTAATATTGCAGATGGTTTTATCACAGAAAAAAACAGCCATGCTGCAAATCAGTAACATCTCTAGACATTGTCCAACTGCAAATAAAACTTTCAGTAGGAACAAATATTATATGGAGCTGTCATATGCAGTACAGAATTCTGACTTTTTTTTCAACATTTAATATATTTATTTAACCTGCCTTATGCAGGCATTTCCATGTGAGGCAGAGAGATTTATGCAACTAAAGGTACACTCAAAACTCCTTGGAGCACTTACTTCAGCACGTCACTCCTGAGTGGGAACAGATCCTGCCTATCTGGAACATGCATCTCCCTCTAGCAGATGTAACACAATGAAGACACAAAAGACAGTTTTGATACTGTTAATATTTTCTGTACTGTGGCTGGTTTAGTCCTAGTTTCCTCTTTTCCTCTCAGCCCAACTGTTGCTGGGTCTTCAGTTAGGAAGTAGTTGAAGCACAGGCCCCTGGCTGATGCAATTTTAGTCAAATTTTAGTCCCCTTCTCTCTGAAGCTCCTGGAGACCAAGAGAAGTAGCAGGTGGGCACCCATCTTCCTCTCCCTCTTCTCCACACTTGAAGAGTAAGCAATGAAGAAAAGGGACAACATCAGTCATGGTAGTCTTGGGTGAAACCAAAGCAGGCTCATGCAATCTGCTGATTAGACTATGTTAGTCAAGATATAAGACTCCTGTCATTGATGAGCCTAATTTAGAGCATAAGAGCTTGAAATACATCCTGTAAAACATAGAGGGCTTGTTGTATATATGCATGTTCTGTCAAACAGTGTGCCCAATCATCCTGATGAACAGATGGCCCCTGAAGTACTCTGTGACAAACTATTTCCACAGTCTCGGTAACAGGAGATAAAGAATATGTCTAAACCACCACATGGACTAGTCAAATTACTTTGGTATAACGTCTCCATAAGTACAATGAAGAACATACTTCTATTTTGCAATCAAGAAATGTGAAAATTAAACTGATTATTTAGAAACTAGGATCAAGGTGAAATTGGAGTGTATTCTAAGCAACAGGCATGAATCTTCAGAAGATGAGAGTGTGCTGCTAAAATATATTAATAAAGTACTTTATATAAATAAAGTGGTAGAGCAACCAGATTTATCATGGCATCAAGCAGGACAGTAGCAGTACAGGAAGCTGAAAAAATCAGTCTTATCAGATATCTGAGGAAAAATGGGGCAAATGAAATAAAAATGAAGAGGTGAAAAATAAGAATGAGAGAATTTCTTTAATGTTTAACATGAACAGCAGGGATATACCCCCTCATACGGAGAAATTCAAAGAGATGAAATCTTGGCAGTTGTGAGTGAGATTCATTCACATGCGATTAACGTGTTTTGCTTGCTGCCTCTGTAGAGCTACATCTTACTAATATTCAGGAACACCAGAATTGGAACCATGATGGCAGCAACTTCAATCATCTGCAGAACTGGAGCTTAAATAAATACTCATCCTCTGGTAATAACTGTTACCTGACAAAATAGACTTTGTCCTCTTAGTTACATAATACCAACCTGAAATATTACCTGCAAACTCCTTTTTTACTTAATTGCATGTAATGATACATGATTAGAATTAATAATTTTTGTGAGAGAGTATGGGTATGATTTGTTCATTATGATGTGCATTTCATACGGAGCAAAAACAATCAAGATATGACATCATTACTGTTCAGTCCAGATAACTGAAAAAATAATTTTGAGCACTGGGTGTATGAGGTACTTGTGTTTTGTCATTGCTGAGGAAAAACTATGAATTATTTTTGGCTTTACTAGATTCTCTACTAAAGCTCTAGTGTCTGGGAGAATTGTCCTGGAGTAAAAAGGTCATATTCTCAAAATTACTGTTCAGTTCAAGAAAACCAAAGCCCTGGAGATGCAAACATCTACCATAACAACAAATTGACCCATGTCATCTGTTTTCCTTGAATAATTATTTGCGTTTGTTCCCTTAATTCTAAATAAGAAAGGCACAAAATGGTTCGCAGTATGTGTAACATGACTGGAACCATATTAAGACAGCAAAATACATGTATAATGAAATATTGTATGTTTAATTTCCCATCCTCCTCTAACCTTTTTGGGGGGAGAAAAAAAATATATATTCTAGTTCTACCATTGCTGAAGTTTACCTCAGGGAAGTAGTAAAATCATACCGATGAGCCTTGCTTATGTGCTTTTCTGGTCTAAAAGCTGGCAGGAAATCTCACTGACTTAGAATGCTTTCCCTGAGATGCACTGTCTCAGATCAGCTAGGTTCTTGGTTAACATGCAAATTAAGTCTGATTTTCTATTACTTTCTCAAAGTAGGTGTGTGTTTTTTTGTTGATGGTGGTGGGGGTTGTTTGTCTGTTTTGTTTTGTTTTGTTTTTTGTTTTTCTTATTACCAGATGAATCTCTTTTAGGCACCTTTTACAGATGCAGAGGTTTTTATTGTCCTGGTCAAGCCAATAATGGATCACCTAAGTCTGATGGCAAGACTCCTCGTATTATACAGAAAATATTTCCTTGATCTATGGAAAGAAAGAGCAATTATTCTTGAAGATCACATTTTGTGGCAAGACAATGAATTCCTTGCTTTGCCAAATACTGAAGATCTGTAAAGGGGTAGAAGTGAATACAAATTTAACAGAAAGCTCTGCAGCTTAGTTTTATAGCAGCTCGGATTTGACTGAGCCCTCAATTCGATTTCTTCTGAGCAGCCTCCTCACACCTAGTCTAGACAATATATATAATGTATACTGGGATACTCAAAACCAGAATTTCCCCTCCTCAGCATTCCTAGACTACAAAAACAATGCTCCCTTTTCTTCCTCTTGTTTTAGTCTGATTAATCAGTAAGACCAAGTGTGAAACAAAAGTTCTTTCTCCTGTCCCTTCCTCTCCCTTGTAGTATGGCTGCATAGGTAATTTCCTAGACTAAATGGATTTAAGCCACTTCAGACTAAAAGAGAAGTAAACCAAGGTCTCTTATGCCTGGACAATTTCATTAATTGTTAGGCAATATGAACCAGAAATAACAGAATGGTTTTTGCTGTGGTTTAGACCATAAGAAGCAGCAGCATCTGCTGTGCCCATACATCTATTTGAAAATGGACCAGCAACACACCACCATCACAGGTATTTCTGATTGTGTTTGTATGAGAATTGCTTTATCATGTGTCTACATTTACCAAATCTGCATGTAGACACTACTTTTTTTTTTTTTTTACTCCTAAGAAATAATGCTTCCAAAGGATCTCTTCACACTGCAACTGTTACTGTGTTGTCATATTTACCTATTCTAGAGAAGAAGGACAGAAGAAATTTTAATTCTACGGATTTTAAAACTAAAAAGCATGGGCTTATAAACTCAAACTAATTATCACTTTCCTAAGAACAAACTGTATGAAAAATGCTGCAGGTTAAAGAAGGGAGATTTTTGATGAAATTTTGCAAACTCATATTTAAAGAGTTCTTGACTGCATGTGATTTGCATGATGGAGTCACTGAACTGAAGGCAATAATTTGGATTGCTCCAAAATGGAGTGGGTTAAACTAATCTGTTCAATTGTTCGTTTAAATTCAACTTATTTTCCTTCAGCTTAGCATATTCATCATCTATTCTTTTAATGTAAAAATGCCACTGTGACCAAAGGCATTTGTCCTTTCTTCTTATCTAATACTAGATGATGCTGAGTGGGATAATTACAAATCCAATTAAAAATTAAGGGCAATTACACCATTCACAAGTACAAGTTCTTATGAATTTTGAATAACTGCAAAACCAATGCTAAAGACCCATTGCAGTCTTCTATACTGTCATTATTCTTAACATAGCAAGCATTAGACAAAAGGGTCAAAGGTAAGCTTCTGTATACCACCCAGCTTTAAAGAATCTACAGATCTTTATGTTGGCAGCAAATGCATTTATTACCCATTGTTTATACTAGTTAGGTGCCTAGACATTGTGTAAGATGCCAGTAGCAAGGTTTTGCCTAGAGTAGTTCTTAAAAAAATGGCAACACATCTGTGTGCAAAGATAGCAAATATTTAAACAAAAATCAGAAGATGTTTCCTGCTGTCATAATCTAAACATAGAATATGGTTCTAGCCTTCCCCTATTAACTACTGAGAGGAGTGTTTTCTAAAATTTAGAAAACAAAGAAAGCAACCTCTTTTTCTTCATGGAAAATTCTATGAAACATTTTGGTTTGGTTTCGTACATACTTTCTGTGTACAACCCTATTTTTTCAACTAGAATTAATCATCTTGCTCCAGTAAAATGCCATTTTTTAGGCTGCACAAAACTTCTGAGTTGCCCAATTTAGGCTAGGCGCTACTGATTCTTCTATAATTGTTTTTGCTGGAGTTTGTTAGCATTAAATCTCACTACATAAATTTTATTTCTGTATCCTTTGCTAATCTCTTTTAAAGACTTTATTTTCCTTTGCATAATACCAAACCTTTTCTTTTATTATCTCATTTGAAGCTTTTGAGGGGAGATATTACTTGGGCTTATTGCACAGAAGAGATGCTATTCAAGAACACACATTAGGAGTTAACTATGAAAGAAGAGATGAGAGATTTTTGATCAGTTTAAAGATTTAAAATTTCTCAATGGACAAAAATAAAGACAAAATATTTCTAATACATTTGTGTGTGTGTGTGCCTATGTCTATATATACTTTCAGTGGTACCTGAGGTCAAAAATGCCCTAATGAAAAGGAAAAGCTCTTCTTAAAGTTGAATATCAATTCAAAATCAATAAGAAGGAAAAGTAAAGGGAAGGGACAGCTGGGATCATACAATGCAAAGAGTATCAGCACCCTGAAAATAAGTAACTGTATGCATCAGATAGCTACATGAAGTCAAAAATAAATTAAGGTAATTTTCAAAATAAGATAAGTAACAGATAGATTTATTGAAAGATTGATAAAAGTACTCAGGATTTTGGCGCTCTTTAACCAGGATTTTCCAGACAGAACTGAATAATGAATACTCACATTTTGAACTGTTCAAGAACCGGACAGTCTGGGGTGATATAGCTATGGCTAGCACAGCACTGAATTTGGGTTAACAAGCCCTAGAAACTGTATAAGTAATATCTTGAGAGCCCTAGACTGATGTCAGCTTGAAGCTCACATGTAAGTTTGAAAGAAGGATGATGCCAATGATACCACTTGCTGTTTGCCCTAACTTTTCCACAATCCAAGCCAAAGAGACAAACAGTAGCAATAGACCTATGGACAACAAAGCAAAGCACCTTTAGCCATATCCGTTTACATTTTAAAGAGTCTGGCAGTCTTTCTAAATCAAAGTGTGATCTGACATCAGTCAAGATGGGCCTAAGAAAAATTTACTGTAACTATACTTTTTGTCACTTTGGTGTTTGAATTAACATCAAATTTGCTGAGCAAGGTACAAGTGGCAAGCAAAACGTCCAAGCTGATTATCTGCAAAGATTCTCAGCAGTCAAATTTCATGCAGGCCAATTTCAGCAAGAAATCTTGTATTATGCAAAATAAGAGGAAAATCTTATCCAATATGTCTGATCTATTCTATCAAGCAATGCAGTTTGAATATTTTCAATATTCATAACAAGTGCAGTGTAATATGATTTATAAGAGATTACTGAAACAAATCTGAATATTTTATATATTTTTTACTCTGTCTCTGCAGAGATATCTCATAAACTTAAAGTCTAATGGAGTCATTGAATAAATTACTTGCTTGGCTTTAATAATTGCAACAGGAGTTAGAATTAGGACACTAAATAATAAAAGAAGCTTTATGTATCTACTAACCCACATTCTACTGCATAGAGGTGAGATTTGAGAAGAAGATGCCAACACTTGAAATACTGCTATGAACAACAAGTGACTTTGGAAATCTTGTCCTATACAAGTAATTTTTCTGTAAAGGCAGAGATGTTTTAAGAACAGCAAAAGAATGCATGACCACATTTCTGAAAAGAGTAATAAAGCCATTGTCATAGGATTATTCTTAATCTAAGGAGAAGTTCCCAGAGGCTATCAAATAAATAGAAGACAAGCTTCTGGATATAAAAAAGCTAGCTACTTTTTGGAAGAGTTAACTGAAGTCTATTGTTGCATGTATTACAGTGTTTAAACTTCTAAGTGTATCTTAGTGTTGCATTTCTTGTTGAAAGGAATGCGAACTAAGATCACCCTCCTAGACAGAGAAGCTTTTTTATTATCATTTAATGTCATTTGCCAGTGAACTGTCATTTAAAAATTGTGTGTAATAATTCAGGTCATACCACTTTGAAGTTTCACTTATATTTAATTTACCCCAGGATATCTTATTTAATAAAGAATTATTCAAACCCTAATGAGTCCAGATGAATCAGATTAGGATGATAAAGAAAAGAAATAAGATGTCCTACAATATTTTAGACAACAGATCTTTGAGACTACCCAGAAGACTGTGATCTACCAGAGAAAACAGCTGGAGACCTAAAGCAAGGATACAGTTTTGTTTTGTTTTGTTTTGTTTTTCAGTAAATACAAATTGATAAGCACCAGGGTGGTAGAAGAACCATTTAAATGAAGTTGTGAAAAGAAAAAAGTATGTACCACCCTTACTACAAATCCATCCAATAGTTTTAAGGAAAACAGGGAGACTCGAGGAGAAGGGAGGGGAGAGAAGAAAAGGGGAAGGGAGGGGAGGGGAGGGAAGGGGAGGGAAGGGAAGGGCAACAGAATAGGAAAAGAAAAGAAAAGAAAAGAAAAGAAAAGAAAAGAAAAGAAAAGAAAAGAAAAGAAAAGAAAAGAAAAGAAAAGAAAAGAAAAGAAAAGAAAAGAAAAGAAAAGAAAAGAAAAGAAAAGAAAAGAAAAGAAAAGAAAAGAGAAAAGAAAAGAAGAGAAAAAAGAAAAGAAAAAAGAAAAGAAGAAAAGAAAAAAAAGGAAAAAAAAAAGAAAAAAGAAAGAAAATATATTTTGAGAAATCTGAGTGTTTGTAAACTGTATTGCCTGTCTGGATATAATGACTTCTGAGGTATGAATTTTCTATTTCAGTAGATCCATCCCTATACTTCCACTTTCCTTCATAGTTTCTAAGATGCTTTTGATTTCATGCTAAATCTGGATTTCAATCCTTTACTGGGCCTGAAGTCGGTATAGTGTACGAAGAACTGTCGTAGCTTGTTCTCATGTTATGCGATCACTATCCCAACTACTGAGACACTGAAGTACAGTCACTGAGAAATACTCCCAAACTGGCTTTGAAATGGTATATTATTGTCACTTGAAGAATGGATACGAAGGATATCCACAAAAGCATAAATTTTCATGTAACACCATCACCAACGCTTTTTGCTCAAATAAACTTTACTACGTCATTTTATTTCGATGGACTTTTGCAGAGAAAAAGGAACCGTGAACTGACTGAAGTGATTGGTGGTATAATTACAGACCTAAATGACGGCATGTTTTTCTCACTGGAGTGAACAGATGGGACATACACTACAGAATAGACTTCAGTAAAATGAGGTGTCTAATTAGTTCACTACTAATAGTACCGCCTTCATAGAAAATACAAAATGTTAGAGTTAGGGGTCCCTAGAAAGCCAGTAATTTTATATAAAATTGTATTTCGTTCCTAGGGTTCTCGTACTTGAACCAGACTCTACCAAGCATGAAGAATAAGGCGTCCAGCCTGCCCCTGGCAATCTCATAAGCAAGTCTTTTAGACATCTCAAATACAACAAAAGTTTTAATAAGCAATGCCAAGAAGTCCAGGCACTACATTTCTCAAAACATGGCAATTTTTCTTTAGATTCCATACACTGACTTTTGAAAATAGCCAGTGTTACTGATGGTGGATAAAACTAGGCAAGCAGTGGACAGGGGTTTTAAATGTTGAGCAGAACTTTTGCTAGAAAATTGTGAAAAGTTGAAATATATATTCTGAAAGACATAGTCTGTTTTGTGTACTTGATTTTAACTGTACAAATGTCAAGAATCAGACGCCCATGTTCTCCAACTACAAACAGACCACAGCAAGTTTATCAAGCATGGAATCACCAATTTACCTGTTCAGCAGTCTTTTCTGTAAGGAAAACTCCAAAGATTTTTGGAAGGAGATATATTTTTGCATTCTAGCCCAAGAGGTAAAACTGTTCTGTACTCATACTGAGGATTTTAGTCAGCATTTTAGCTAGGTAGCAAAGGTGGTTAAGAGCTTCTGGACAGTGTGATCATCACAGCCATCAAACTGAAGGAAAGGATTATCCACCCCCCCTCTATCAATCCCCTCTTCCAAACACTTTAATGTTACATTTCTGTGACTAGATGGTTGGACAATTTGGTGGATAAGGAATTGGCTCTATGGTCACATTCAAAGAGTTACAGTCAGTGGCTCAATACCCGGGTGGAGAGGAAATGATGAGTGGTGTTCTTCAGGGGTCATTATTGGGACCTGCACTTTTAACATCTTTGTTGGTGACACAGACAGTAGCACTGAGTGCACACTTAGGAATTTTGCCAAGGACACCAAGCTTAGTGGTGTGATTCACATGCTGGAAAGAAGGGATGCCATCCCAGGGGGACCTGGACAGGTTTGAGAGATGGGCCCATGTGAAACTCATGAAGTTCAACAAGGTCAAGGGCAAGGTCCTGTACAAGGTTGGAGCAATCCCAAGCACAAATACAGGCTGAATAGAGAATGTTTTGAGAGCAGCCCTGAAGAGAAGGACCTGGGTGTTGACAAGAAACTTGACACGAGCTGGCAAAATGTTCCTGCAGCCCAGAAAGCCAATCATTGGATTCATCAAAAGAAGTGTGGTCAGCAAGTTGAGGGAGGTTATTCTCCACCTCTGTTCTGAGATCACAGTGAGAGTCCTATGTTCAGTTCTGGGACCCCCAACATAAGAAGGACACAGACTACAGAAAAAATGGGAAGGGACTATTTTTCATGGACAGGACAAGGGCTAACAGTTTTAAACTAAAAAATGGCAGTTTAATATTAGACATTAGGAAGAAACTCTACTCTGAGGGTGGTGAGGCACTGGAACATGTTGCCCAGAAAAGTTGTGGATGCTCCATCCCTGAAAGTGTTCAAGGCCAGGTTGGATGGGGCTTTTAGCAACCTGGTCTAGTGGAAGGTGTCCCTGCCTATGGCAGGGGGGCTGGAACTAGGTGATCTTTGAGGTCCCTTCCAACCTAAACCCCTCTTTGATTCTGTATTTTATGAAATCTGACTTATTCTTTAATTCTTGTGTTTTATGCATACACTGAGAAACTATATTTTCATCATCTAGGAAGGATCCAGCAATTTCTTCCAAATCTCTCTGTTTTATTGTTTCACAATTCAATTTATTTCAATTATATAGTTAAATAATGAATGTCAAATAAAAACGTAAATGAGGGACAAAACTGTTTACATCATTTTGTCAGGTTATTCCCTGTTAAGTGTACCTTATCATAGCTTTTGTTTTGGTACAAATAAAATTTTCTAAAAATCACCTAAGCAGTACAAATTCTTTCTGTGTACACACAGGGTTTAAAATTATATTACATTTTTTACCTTCTCTGTACAAGACATACCTAAAGCAGTAGTAACCATTTTATCCAGACACAGTTGGAGAGATGCAATTTAGTGATTTGACAAAAAGAGAGATTCATAGAATCATAGAATCATAGATTATCCCGAGTTGGAAGGGACCCATAAGGATCATTGAGTCCAACTCCTGGCACCACACAGGTCAGACCATTCAAAGAGGTTATTTACCATAATTGTTACTTGTATTAATTTCAGTAGAAAAAGAAACATATTACTTAATGGAAGCACCCTGCTACTCCATTTCAAATCAGAGCTAAATGTTTATTTATTTTTTTTTTAATTTTTATTTCCTTATCAGACTACTTTTGTCCTGTGTTTCTTCAAAGATTAGGTCAGTAACCCACTATTTTTATTAATCGTGTGACTAAAATTCAATATTTGGAATAAAAATAAAGTAATAAAATTAATATGTCATCAAGTAATAAATGAGCATGTCATAAAGATCAGCTTGGGAGAGAAGGGCTTGCCTTAAGAGGCAAGCCAAAGGATATAAGAACTATCAGAAAATTCTTTCAGAGGTGCACTCCTAACACAAACTAAAATCTTAAACTATATACACTCTTACTTAGTTTTCCTGAAGTCAGTAAAGTTATTCGTTTTTTTAAAATCATTCTTGATCCTCTATTGACCCTTGGCTTTGTTTTCTGAGGCATCACAGACAATCAATGACAAATACAAAGATATAACCACAACACTGAAGATTTTATTTGACCCACAGTATTTAGAAGATTCAATTACAGCACAGTCTGGTGTTCATTCTGATTTCAATAAACTCATAAACTGGGGTGGTTTTGTGTCATTGTTTTTTGTTTCTCTAGTGTATCTTAAAGACAGTACAGAAATAATGATGATGTACTAAGATGAATGCAAGCTGTCACCATGATTTCAGGGCTTTTCTGACCAGTTCCAGGACTTAAACAGGGAAGCACTGACTGGTTCATTGACAGTCTTGTATGAATACCTTTAGCCTCTGAGCAGCTAATGCTCCTCAGCAGACTTAGTCTGAGCAGATCCTTCTGTAGAGTACTATAGAAGAGGCTGCTGTTAGACTGAAACTAGATTTTCTAGTTCTGATATAAAAGTTTTCTCTGCCACCGAGGACCAAACTTAGAGATTTCTTATTTGCATGGCTCTGCTCCTTTAATAAAGCCCAGGGATTAGCAAAAGACTAGGAAAAATGTACGTCTTGTGAAGACTTAGGAGCAAGGAGACAAATACTGCATTAAGAACTGCATCTACCAACAAAAATATAAAGAAAGAGCAACTGAACAACCCCAACTCTTTCATCCTGTCTTCACAGGAGAGGTGCTCCAGCTCTCTGATCATCTTCATGGCCCTCCTCTGGACTCATTTGAGCAGGACCATAATGAGAACATCAGGTCATTCATTATATTTACTTGTAAAAGTGTTGTTTTCTCATCCATATAAATTTTGATTTATGTTGTTACACATATTTCTAGTCTAATTAGACTGTTAGACTGAGACACAAAGGATGCAAACAGAAATGTACCCAGTAATCCTTTTCGTCTCATATACTTTTTCAAAGGGAGATGAGAACATTATTAGGTCAATCTCATCATCTACTGATAAGGCCTGGCCTTCTGACAGCTGTGAAAACAGGATTATAAAGATCTTAACAGGAAGCATATGATTCACTGCTATTATAACTGAAATTAAATGAGGGAGAAATAGCTGTAAGAGGCAGTTTACTGTCTATGGATATTTGCATACTTCAGTGTGTCTTAGATATCAGAGGAGAAAGCCATCCCTTTCCACAAGATCAGTTCAGGCACAAAAATACTATACTACAGAGAAAGAAATATTTATCTGCCAGACCACTGTTCTCCCTGATGCAGCTACATACATCCAAGATACCTGGTCAGCTTTCTAGATTGAAACGTATGTAGGAGCTATGAACAAATAAAATTATTTTTACACATTGCAGTATAAAAGCAAGTTTGCTCAATGTTCAACTGTTTCCTTTATCTCCAAGCATGCAAAAAGGACTACTTCTTTTGATCAGAAGTTGTTGTGAATTTTGTGGTGAAGAAGAGCAACACTTAAGTGCCTTAGATTTTTTATTAGCCTCACTCAGTATTTAGTTCATGATGCCAGAAATCTGATGTGATTGCATGAATTCAGATACCTCTTATCACTACTCACTGGATCAAATCTTAGCAACATACAGCCTTTCTACTAGGACATACCATTACTTTTCTCTGTCCAAGTAATTTGCAGGCTATACAGTCATATGGGGACAAGTGCTCACAATGTTTGCTCCAAATAAATGTTTAAAGAGTAATGATTGATAAGAACTTGAGTCCTAATCTTTCCATCCTTCATCAGAGATTTAATATTTCACTCCTTATTATTAAAAAGAAACAATCAAACAAACAAAAAAGAACTATCAAATCATTTAAAATTTTTGATTTCTGGTTACCATACTAAAAATATGGTACTGAAAATAATTTTTCATTAAATCCTAAAAAAAAAAAAAAAAAAGATATGCAAGTAAATTAGTAAATTTTCAGTATGTTCTTTACATGTACTAATATCTCTCCTCTGTATATCCTGATTTGCCAAAAGAAAGCATTGCTGGAATACTACCAGACCAAAAAAAAAAAAAAAAAAAAAAAAAAAAAAAAAAAAAAAAGTAGATTCTGACAAAATCTAAATGCTCTAATATCTCCTTATAACATGTCAAAAATCAATCAGAAAGCTCTATAATTCACCAGAATAAACATTTTTAAGACACTGCAATTTATGTAATCTAGCCAGTGATTCAATGTTCTCTTTTGCTAGCCTACTTAGGTCTCTCTAGTTGTTGGTCTTTTGAAAAACGACATTGTTTTGTTATTGATTTGGAGACACACTATTACAATATTATAAAATTGTTCCCAGGCAGCACTGAAATATAAACATTTTACAGCTCTGGTGACACAAACTTTGAAAGATTCCTTACTGATGCACCCTAGGCCTGAGGATGATGTTTGTAAAAGCTTAAGCAATGTGTAGAGACATATATAAATTTGCTGGTAGGAAATGTAAAGAACGCATTTTCAAAAAGTCTCAGTCAAGTTCCCAGTATTGAAGCTGTTTCATCTAAAAGGAAGGTAAATCATTGTTAGCACATAAAAACAAATATTTTTTGATTCTATCTAAATACCCCATTAGTTTGAGCTGTATGAGCTGTAGCTCAAACCCTATCCAAATTGCCCATAAAAACAAAGAACCTCATATCCAAGACAACTGATCTGAGTGTTCATAACTCCTGAGCAGTACTTGCCCTAAGGTATACCTTGTTAAATCTTATGTTGAAAAGGCCTACCAACCAAGGCCCTTCAGAAGAGAGGTCTGTTATCATGTACGAATACATTCCCTGCTTCAGAAGTGAGCAGCTTGCTGCTGTCAGACTGAAGAGACCTTGCCTGCATCCCTGGCAGGCTACGGAAAACAGGAAACCTTGTGAGCAACATTTCAGGAATTTGTATGCCAGGAAAAAGACGATAGATGAATAGTGATTTGGAAGATAGTAATCTGGGTCTTATGTTTTGAAGTCTTTTGGAGCTTTAGACCCAATGACGACCTTAAAAATTTTTTTGTGAAATAATTACTTATACTGTGGGCACTTTGAAATAAAAGAGTAACAGATTTCATAGGTATGTAACCTTACCACTTCATCTGATTTATAAAGCAAACTCATCCCTGACTGGGGTATCCTCAATAAATAGAACATGTGACTGCAAATATTTAATAATAAAAGTATTTAATACTTAAATTCCTCTGAATACTTTGGACAAAGAACTTCCAATTACATTTTGGGGTGAAGCACAAAATGCTTTTGTACAAATTCCTTAAATCTAGTTATCTAGTTCTTCCTTACAGAGTGATGTATTTTTTTTTTCTCAGTGAAAAGTAAGCTGAATTTTTTTTTCCCCATGAAGATCAAATTTTCTGCCTACCTTTAAGAAAAGTTCATCATGTGTGGCTATATTTACTTATAGATGCAACTTCTCACTTAAACTTTTTACGTGATAAAGAGAATAGGTCTCTAATCCTAAAGAGAGTCATTTTTTAATCGTCTCATCTTAAATAAGTCCTTGATTCTTTTCACCTCAAAATTTTTAAGTAATGAGAAATAAAAAACACATTTTGCTAGTAAGCTTATATAGATATGTTCAAATAACAACCTTTATGTCTTGAATTAGCCATACATTCTCCATCAAAAAGGATAAAGATCCCTTCTTGCACTGGCATTTTGCAATATTGTGTGTGTGCATGTTAAATCAACATTCTCTCATTTACGTTATAGAAATTATGACCAAATTCTCCTTGTGTTTATAAGAATATAAAATATTCTAATACAAAAAATAAATATTTTGCAATATTACATATTAGTGTATTATATATATACACTATATTATGATACAATATATATTTAAATATATTAATTAATATAATATAAATTAATATCTAAACATAATAAATATAATACATTAATATCTAAAGATAAATGATGCAAGTGCTAGTAAGCACATGTTATTTCGAAACTATAACTTACTTTATACATCTCTATGAATACTATGAATACTTCTAATGGGAGTGGACACATGATTAAGTAATTGTCCTGGTTTCAGCTAGGATGGAGTTAATTTTCCTCCTAGTAGCTGGCAGGGTGCTATGTTTTGGATTAGGATGAGAAGAGCGCTGATAACATGCTGATGTTTTAATTGTTGCAGAGCGGTGCTTACCCTAAACCAAGGACTTTTCAGCTTCTCACTCTGTCCTGCCAGCGGGCAGGCTAGGGGTGCTGCAGGAGCTGGGAGGGGACAGACCCAGGACAGCTGACCCAAACTGGCCAAAGCGGTATTCCATACCATCTGACGTCATGCTAAACAATATATAGGGGTGGCTAGCCGGGGTGGGGGGGCCGGCTGCTCGGGGATAGGCTGGGCATCGGTCAACGGGTGGTGAGTAATTGCATTGTGTATCACTTGTTTTGTACACATTGTTATTAGTATTACTATTATCATTATTTTATTATTTTTTTCTTTTTTCTCTGTCCTACTAAACTGTTTCTATCTCAACCCACAGGCTTCATTTTCCTGATTCTCTCCCCCATCCCAGAGGGGGGTTGGGGATGAGTGAGTGAATGTCTGTGTGGTGTTTAGCTGCCAGCCGGGTTAAACCACAACAGTAATCTGAACAGCCAGTATGACATCCATACAGTCAAACAAGCAGCAACAAGAAAACAGCATTTTTTTTTTTTTTCCAGGAAAACAAAACAAAGCACAGAATTCAGAGTGGAATTTTCAGTTTTGATATTTAAAATCAACTGTGATCTTGAAGGTGAAAGATGCACAAACTAAAAATGTTGATTTCTTTGCAGAAGATTTCTTTTCAATAATGACATACAATTATTAAAATCACATCCATCTGTGTAGCTTGTAAGATAATTTTAAACTGAAAGAGTGCAGCAGTAAAATATATGCATGTCCCTGAAGAAGATGTTCTGCATCTTTAGGTATGTGTAAACATCTGCCCAAAATGAGGACAACTTTCTGACAGTGTATGGTAATCATGAAATAACTTTGTCTAGAAAACTTTTCAAGTACAGAGCATACACATGAGTTAGAAATATTTATTTTTTCTGTCTGATGAGCTTGGAAGGACACACTCTGCCCCTGATTTAAATTCCAGTAAGAAAATAGATGAAGTAAGAATAAAAGACAGAATGCAATTATTTAAAATTTTTGTAGGGGGACAATATTCAGACACCTAAGAATTTACCATTGCATAAGTATTCTGCCCAATGCCAAGGCTGAGCATGCACCTTCCCATGACAGAACTGACGGAACAACTTCCCAGTGATCATGCTGTCCTCGCTAGTACTTTCAGACAACGCATTCCTCTGCCTTCTACAAATAACGATTCCTCCTGCCAAAGTAGAATACTCACAACTAGTGATGATAGTTAGATTTGCTACCTAAAACAGATACCAACACTGTCAGGGATGATCTATAGATGAGGTTTAAAGTACTTTTAATACTTCAGATTTTGAAGGCTACCCTATCAAGAAGAAGGTATCTATAGTTTATGACTTTCTTTTCAAAATATAAAGTTTATTTTGACTTTTTTTTTATCTCAACTAATCTGTAATAAAGCACTGAAATCAGCTTTCCATGGAAGACTGGTGGATTTTGTTTGCTGTTTGTTTGTTTTAGTATTAAATATCAGACCTGAAAAATAAATAAATAAATAAATAAATAAAAGCAGTATGAATAATTCCCATTAATTTCCTTCCAATATTTTAAAAATATTGGAAAGAAATGTCTCAAAGTTGATTGGAAAAAAAATGTCTCAAAGTTGATTGGAAAAAAAAATAGTGTATAATAATGCATAAATGTGCATAAATGCACATGTTTTCACAAGAGTTGGAGACTCAGAGTGAGGGAAAATTTGAATTTCTAATGTAAAATGTCACCTAGAAGCTTAAAGTTAGCAGAGACATAAAGTCAATCCGTAACTGTAAACTATAAAAGTCCATAATTATGAACTACAGAAAGTGCTAGGAAAGATAAGGCAAACTAGCAAAAATTAGATAAATATATTTTGACTCGTCTAATACAGGAAAGATGGGGATGATTTTCATTATAAATGCATGAGTTTTAGAAACAGTAAATTAATTAAACTCTGGAATCATATATACAAAGCTAAAGCTTTTCTAAACATTTTTGAAGAGAAGGAAAGGTTATTTTTTTGAGGACTTCCCCTGTGAAATCTGGAAGGCTTGCAGCATCACAAAATGTAAGAAGAAATCATGGATATCTGTTAAATACTGCTAAAGAAATGTGAACTCTGTTGTCAAAAATTAACAAATACTGTTCTTACCTATTATGTACTTACCTACTATCTTATCTAGCTACTGTTATAACATACAGGTGCAGAGATAAACTCAAGAACATTATTCTGGAAAAAAAAAATGATTGCAGTTATTTGTATTAATGGATTAAAAAAAAGCATTAATGGATTAAAAAAAAAAAAAAAAAAAAAAAGAGAGACACCAGATAATGAAACCTTCTGCAAGTGAACTAAAAATGGTGAGACTAAAGTGTGAGGCATCATAGTAGCACAATTCTGCAACACATATTCTCACAGTTTTTTGTGGAAAACTGCACAGCACAAACAACAAAATAAATTCAAACTCTTGACATATACTGATATTTAAATATATACTTGCATTTTTAGGACAATCTAGAAAGAGGAGAGTAGCACCCTAGAGCAGAGTCAATTGAACAGCAGTTTTCACTTCCAAAGACTAATTTTGTCATGCAGGACTTTGAACCAGTATTGCTAGTGAGATATCTTAGAAAAAAATGGGGTAGACTATCATACTACTCTCTGAGGTTTCATTACAACTGAAATTGTATGAATTAGGTTTTGGCAGAGGTTACGTTATTACAACAGTTATAGCTTATTAAAGTAATTACACAATAAAATTTGAATCAGCAATATTGACTATTTCTCTTGCTTAAAACTAAAAAATGATGTAAAAGTGACTTGTGAGTTTGGAAAGTTTTTTGGTTTTGTGTGCCAAGTAACACTCAAACTCATTCACACAAACTTGTTAAAAAGAAAACAATCAAATAAACGATGTAAAAAACATTCCTAGGGCAAAGTGAAATATAAAACAGTTAAATATATTATACTGAGACTACCCTTCTAATTATGTTTTCATTACTGTATTACACTATTTGGATTTTATATTTCAAAATAAAATAAAAACTAAAAACAGAGTAATATGTATTAGGATGAAGTACTATGGTATTGTTACTTAGTCCTCATTGAAATACTTCTTGATTTGGGATTTTGTATGAGAAAATATGTTAGGATTTTGCTTTGAAAATACAGTAAAGAACACTCTGACTAAAAAGAAAAATATTCAAAACAGGGGTAAGTAACACAAATTTCTCCTACACCAGCCACAGGTTGTGTCATTTGCAGACAGAGCCACAATAATCCATGCTTCCATTACATGAACATTCAATGGACAATTGCAATGTGTTTTCTCCCATAAGATCATGTAAAACCCATTCTTGCATAGAGCACATCTGATTGCCTGCTAGATAAGGTAAAATGCCAGCCACCTAAATAGTACATAGCCATTTCTTTGCAGACATCAAAAGACCAAAAACCTTGCCTATGTAGACTTGGAAATAACAATAACTGGAATTTTGGGCTTTTAATGAAGAAGTGAAGCGCTTTTGTTTTCTGTTGTCATTGGGGGTGTTTTATTGATTGCTCTTTGGTTGGTTGTTTTGATTTACTTTTTGTTTTTTCGTTTTTTTGGGTTTTGTTTTTAGTTTTTATTTTATTTTGTTTTAAGAAATCTCTTCCTGCCTTGAGTAGACAGACCTTTTTTGTTGTTTGAAAACCGTATAGTTGGATACATCTATTTGAGGTCATGAGGTTTTGTATCAACCCTATGGCTGAGCCTATGTTAATCCTAAACAGCTATTAACACAGCTGTTAAAAAGTCTTCACTAAATGTTAGTGTCTTATCAATATTTTGCATTTCTACACTCCTTTTCCTCATTTCTTATTCATACTTTTTCAATATTCTTCTCATTTTTTGTTTAATTTTGTTTCTTCAAATCTTATTGTCTTTTTCTTTTTGAATTATAACCTGTTTCATCCAATGTTTTTGTTCATTTTCTAGATGGCAGCTCCATCGTGATTACAATATAGCTGTCAAAATTTTTCCTTTGCAGTGCCCTCTAAGACATACTGCAGATGCACTTGGAACTTTTATCAACTTTCTAAATAACAAATTTAATTTATAGTTCAAAAGTTGCATATTTTTGACACTTTAATTCTTGCATCATGTAACTCCACATAGAGAGTAAGAATTTAGAACAGTTGGCATGAGGTTTAAATTTTCGGAGTAGATAAATTCTACTTTCAAAAGTCAAAATATAACTGGCAAACAAAAGCTACAAAAATCTGTAATCATGACTTTGCCTATGATGTTTATCTGATCTCTTTGTGTATGTATGCACTAGCATTCTTTAAATCATGAATACATACTAGTTCTTCTATAGACACCACTGCTCTGTGGCATTAAAAAAAAAAAAAAATCATAGCTACAAAATGTACAATACATTTTATATAAACTGACAGATTTCACACTTAGAAAAAGCTCCCTCCAAACAAAAGCACCAACATATCTTCCTATGTTATGAAGTCATTTTGCTGAGAAAGGGGAGAATTTGATTACATTTCTTTATAAGGCATGTCATGTTTAAGAAGCATTGGTAGGTAATCTGGTCATAAATAAGAGCTCTGTCGGCTCTGCTGCCCGAGGTGCCGACACCTTGGATCATGTCTGAAACCAATGTTATTTGCAGCCTATTTTCACTCTGGGTTTGACAAGAACTCAACTTCTGCCCTCTACTTTCATGCCTTTACAATTTACAGATTTCTTTTAATAACATTACTAAAAATAAATTATTGAAAGTAGATAAGACATTATCCAAAGTGAAGTAAAATTAAACAGGAAGTGTGTATCAAGGCTACGCGGCACACCTGAAAGAAAAGACTATTTGTCCCCAGTCAACTCAAATATCTCAGAAGAGCAGCAGTTTACATAATGAATGTTGTCACCTAATTAAGTTTCCTGCAGGTAACCAGGAATCACCAAAACATGCAGGTCACAAGGACCTTCTACATGTCCCTGTGTGGAAGGGTTACATAACAATTTCCCAAATTGGTCCTTCTTGGTGTACAACAGGGATCTAAGAAACTTGAGAGTACTGCACACATTGTCTTACTGAAAGACAGTCCTGGAAAAGATCTTGAATTCAAAGAACTTCTTAGTGGCATTGGTTGGGGAATGGTTGAACCAGATGATCTTGGAAATCTCGTCCAACCTTAATGATTCTATGATTCTGTGACTGCACACAAACAATAACTTGCTAATTAGTTCTGGAAAAGAGATATGAATCACCTTGTTAAATGTTAAATCACCTTGTTAAATGGGAAAAAAGTCCCAGAGGCCAAAATGGTAGTCTGGGGTTCTGCATTTCTATGAAGGTCATATACTTGTTGATGCAGCTAGAGAAAATTCCACAGCCAAACTCCATCTTTTTATTTGGGAGTTTCAAAAATCGTAACTTAAATCGAGGAAATCTGAATAAATACATCGCTATGTATGTTTTGTGTGAGGTAGAGGAAGCTGTGGGACTAGTTTAAGGACTACAGTATGCGCGTAGCAACTTCAAAAATACGAAAATATGCTTTCATAAAACATAAATCATAAAACACAATGTAATGACCCCCTGAAGTCTCAAAAGATAGATACGTTTATGCAATGTGTGAAGTTCCTAGGCTACCTGCAACCTCCAGGCTGAGGTACATAAACATGCAGATAACTTCTTTTTCTAAGCTGCCTCTAATGGACCCATTTAATTTGTATACACAGTACAGTAACTTTCTTTATTGTCCTATAGGTCACCATCCCTTCTTTGAAAAGGATAAAAGCCCATCTTCTGGTGTTTTGAGACTTGTCTTCATTCATAAATGCAACATTTAATATATCATCAATTAAATATTCTGTCGTTTGTCCAGCAATATCCAGCAATAAATCTGGAGTAACAACAACAATATATACATACATACATATATATATATATATGTATATATATATTAATATATATATTCAGACAATATTCTTCATTTTAATATTTTTTATTGCTTCTTTTTTTTTTAACTCCCTTCACTGACATTCTTTTTGTGTCTTCCATTAAGAATAAGTTTTATTGTGTTAGAGTCTGGCAGTTATCTATGCTCTAAAAATGTATGCAATTATTTGTCAACCTTCATGAGGTAAAATTCCCAACAATATATTATTTTCAGTGTGGATACATATTTGCATGTTGCTATACATCACGGACTACTAAATCCAAATGACATTCCAGGTCATTAAAACAAAGTAATCTTGAAAAATTGTTATCTACGAAAGGAAATAGCACATTATAACTGTGTGTGCAGTTTTCATTCTTCTCCAAAATGTCTTAAAAATTTTCACTGGCAAATACATTTAGTCAGAAACCTTATGCCTAACCCTAAAGCTACTGAAAAAAAAAAAAAGAAATAATTTTTCAACTGCTTGAAAGATTATTGAATCTAAAATTCTTATCATGACAGGCCCTAAGAGTAAGAGGAATGTCAATAAATAACAACAAAAAAGAAAGAATACAGATGACAGTTTCTATTTATAGGTAAGATGTATTGTGAAACAATACCACACCAAGCCATAAAACACAGGCATTTATTTTTTGTCTGTAGAATCTAATCATTACCTTTCCTAGGCTAATTCTAATTTTAACAAAACAGCAAATAATGAAGGATCCCTGTCCAAAACACACACACACATCCTGTCTCTGGCTGTGTTCTAACAGACAGAACACCAGAAATCACCACACAAATAACAAATAAAATAACATAAATAACAAATAAAATCATACAGTCTTTAAAAGTGGAAAACGTACACTACAATACATATTTTTACTAGAATAATACATTGATACTTCTTAAGGGACTGTTAAACCACTGCATTTCTTGATGAGCTGGCATTCTTATTTTTGTTCTTTCTCATAATCTCCAACTAACACTGTTGGCTCAAATGTTCTATTTTAAAATGGGTAACTTACACCCTATACTAAGCTATTCCTGACTCTCCCGCTTCTCAATGTGTTGTTCTATTACCATGATTTTGAAATTCCTAGATCCCAGTTTGAGGTATATTTCATTTCATTCTTAACTATGAAAGTATGAAAAACATTCTTATTCAAGCAAACACAATTATTAATGTGAGGAAAGATAGTACTACTACAAGTACATATTTCATACAATAGAAAGTTACTTTTTTCTGTTTGTAGATTTGCACATGCCGGGAACTGCAAGATTACAAACACACAGAAGACATAGCAAATCTTCACTGTCTAGAGAAACAGCCACATGAGCATCTGCAGTTCTGCTTGCTATGACTAGCATTTAAATCATAACCACAAGACAAAAGATGATTCTGCAAATAAAAAATGTATATTAGAAAATATTTGAAGAAAAAGGATACCTGTTTAAAATGATGACAATCGGTTTTCTTGTTTGTTTGTTTGTTTTTCTGGCAGATCTAGACGAGGAGTGAGGTGAAGTATATCTGTTCCACTCTAGAAAAAAAAATCAATTAGCACAAGTTCTTCCAGACTTGGAATTACAGTGATGCCATTTGTCAGGAAGTAGTCAGGAATTGGAATGGGTTGCCCAGGGAAGTGGTGGAGTCATTGTCCCTTGGAGGTGTTTAAGAAAAGGTTTGACATGGTTTAGTGGGTGACATCGTTAGTAAGGTGCTGGTTGGATCAGGTGATCTTGAAGGTTTTTTCCAACCTTAATGATTCTATGATTCTATGATTTTACTCAATGCACACCTTAAAAACAAACAAGCAAGCAAGCAAACAACAGGAAAAACAGCAAAACAGAGAAAGCCTCATTATTAATAATGATACAGCTATAAAATATGATGCTGTAACTGGTAAAATTATGGGAATAGTTTGTTCTCTGAATTTTCTTCCCCTTCCTATTAGTATTTTGTTTAACAGTTCTTTAATGGAACAACCCTAGTTTACCAAAATAAAGAGGTTTCACCATCTACAATGATGTCTTGTGAGGATACAAAAAGTTCAGAAGAATATGAAAGTTAAAATTTATTAGCCCTTTTTTGTTAACATCCCCAAGCATTCCTCAATGATCCTTTTTTCTCTTGTTTTGTCTAACTGATTAATATAATAAGCTTAAACTAAAGCAATTGCTTCCTGCCTATATTTGACTGGAAGTTTGCCATCCAGCATCTGGTTTCAGACACTAAAAAAGTGAGAAAAATCTTGGCTGTTTTAATACCAATGCTGTTGGTTAGCTCCACACATATAAATCTATCTGTCCCTCTATGTCTCACATCTTTCAGTAGTAAATATGGTGACATTTTTTTGTTGATTAAATATAAATGTAAGTACATATTAGTTAACTTGAGGGAAAGGGAAGAAGAATCAAACAAAAATTTTGACTAAAAATAAGATAATTCTTGCAGAAATCCAATAACCAAAAGCTTTCAAGAAAAAAATATATATATACATATATATATATAAGCTGCTTCCTCTCATGTGTACAAGAATCAAACATTCAGTTCAAGTATCATTTCAAAACAAGATACATTAATATCATGTCTTCTGCAGTGAGTGAAACAGATTTAAGTCTTTTCAGCTGACTGCCTACTTACTGCATGAACTTGACACAAAGTTCCTCATTTTATTAAGCACTCCTTATTTCTAATATCATAGTGTTTCATGAGTAACAGGTCTGCATTTATCCCTGTCACCATCTACATCATATTTTATGTTTTGACTTAAGTTTAATCCTCAGTTTAATCCTGTGCAAAATGAAGAAACTCAATGCTTTTAGTTTCTGTTTGTAAGGCAGAAGTTCCATTCTTAGGTCCATTTTATTGATCCCTGTGATTATCCAACTCCACTTAGTTTTCCCACAGATGCGGAGAACAGAACTTCAGAAAGAAATTAAGGTAAGAATTCCCCTAAGAGGGAAATGATTCCATATGTCTTGGTTTCAAAGACCTTCCTGATGATCAAAGAATCACAGAAGTAAAGAATATCCCAAGTTAAAAGGGACCACAAGGATCATCCAGTCCAACTCCTGGACCACCCCAAAATTAAACCAAATATCTGAGAGATTTGCCCAAATGCTTCTTGAACTCTGACAAGCTCAGTGCCATGACCACTGGGTAGCCTTTTCCAGTGTCTGACCACCCTCTTGGTGAAGAATCTTTTCCTAAAAGGTTTCCTAAAAGGTTCCCAACCTGAACCTCCCCTGATACAGTTTCATGCCATTCCTTCAGGTCCTATTTTTCCTCAGCTATTCCTCATATGTCTTCCCCTCTAGACCCTTCACCAACTCCATAGCCCTCCTTTGGACACTGTCTAGTAGTTTTATGTCCTTTTCATATTGTGGCAACCAAAACTGCACACAGTGTTTGAGGTGAGACAACACCAGCGCAGAGCAGAGTGGGACAATCCCATCTCCAGACCGGCTAGCAGTACTGTGTTAGATGCCCCCCAGGATACGGTTGGCCCTTTTGGCTGCCAGAGAACAATGATGTCTCATATTCAACTTGTCATCAGCCAGAATCCCCAAATCTCTTTCGCAGTGCTGCTCTCTTACAATTAAGATACATCTATTAAACTTACTGGAAAATCTAGGGTTGGTACTGTGATTGTGTAATGTATGGAACAGTTTAAAAGCATCTTCCTATAATTGCAACACCTAAATGATGTATTCAGTTTGTGGCTGTCACTGCCATTTGTTTACAGACTTTTTAGGTCGATGGTCAAACTTTTTATTAACTCATTTATCTTAAATGAAAATTTTCCACAATTCCTGCAAGCCAGCTGTGAGTTAATGTCTGAGCAGCTGAATGCCTCATTCTGAGGAAGGAAGTGAATAATAATGCTGCAAAATATTGCCGCATCCACTTGCTAATTGTTTCCTGATGACTTTGACAGCTGCAAGATATAAGTTGATACAGACTACATAGCTGGTTGTTTTCTAGATTCATTACTCTTTCTGTTTGATCAGTGAACTTTTAGTCTTTATAAGAGTTGCATTATTCTCTACGAAAATTGTTGCTCTGAATTCTGTTGTTCCAAATATTGTATTATATATATATGGAAATAAACATAGTTTATTTATGGTCCTGCCTACATTGAAGAAATTTACATACTGGTGACTGAGATGTTTCTGTTAATTGAACTAAAAACACATTCCTCAAAATGCATAGGACTATTTACCTGGAGATTACTGCTCAACTGCAATGTGTTGGGTCCAATTTTATCCATTTCTGTTTTGTGAAAACAGCTCTCCAATGCAGACATAGGCCCTTCCCTAAATATTAATATTCAATTCAATATTTAACTAAGTTCTGTTACTGCTTGCAGTACCCCACAGAACAAGAGCTAATAAAAGTATCCATAGTAAACACTATAAAAGCACAGAAAAATGGATATTTTTACAAACTATTACATGGAAGACAGGTTCCTTCTTTCCTGGTTTCAGTTAGGACAGAGTTAATTTTCCTCCTAGTAGCTGGTAGGGTGCTATGTTTTGGATTAGAATGAGAAGAGCACTGATAACATGCTGATGTTTTAATTGTTGTAGAGCAGTGCTTACACCAAGCCAAGGACTTTTCAGCTTCTCGCTCTGTCCTGCCAGTGGGCAGGCTAGGGGTGCAGCAGGAGCTGGGAGGGGACAGACCCAGGACAGCTGACCCAAACTGGCCAAAGGGGTATTCCATACCATCTGACGTCATGCTGAACAATATATAGGGGTGGCTAGCCGGGGTGGGGGGGCCAGCTGCTCAGGGATAGGCTGGGCATCGGTCAATGGGTGGTGAGCAATTGCATAGTGCATCACTTGTTTCGTACCCATTATTATTATTAATACTATTATCATTATTATTATTATTATTATTGTTATTATTATTTTCCTGTCTTAATAATCTGTCTTTATCTCAAGTCACAGGCTTCACTTTCCCGTTTCTCTTCCCCATCCCAGAGAGGGAGGGGGGAGGGTGAGCGAACGGCTGTGTAGTGTTTAGCTGCCAGCCGGGCTAAACGACAACAGTCCTTCTGGCGCCCAATGTGGGGCATGAAGGGTTGAGATATCGAGAGATTTGACCAGAGGATGTTAAACTAAAATTGGTATAAGTATTGGACCTGCTTAATAGTTGCTAGTCACAATGTTGATTGCCTTAATCTCAAGTCTGCTGTGCCTGTTCCCCAAATTGAGTTTTATAGCAAGTTACTTTCTGTATGTGCTCCCTGTCGTGCTGTTTATCCTTTCCGGGCCCTGGTTTAAGATTGTTATGGTACTGAGTGGTGTAACGATGGCTTATGAAATGATGAGGTATCTGGTCATGACTCTAACCTGGTATTTGTACTCAGCACTGTCGTCGACTCTATACTTTGGAAACCATATCTCAGAAACTATTAGCAATTACACCTATTGCCTTTTTGCGTCAGGGAGCCAATCTGTGGAGGGGACAGGGGAAGATATTTTTTCCTACCTGTTCACTCTCCCTTCCTCCTTCACCACCCTCTTATCCCCCGAGCTAGTTACGGTAGCTCTCCAAGATGTCAGATACTCAGACCGGCATGTTCTTGTTATGTCTCCTGAATGCGCTTCAGGTTTTGTTTAAGGTTAAACAACTACTTAGGAATCTCATCCGGAGATCTGTCTTGAGGCGGGATAGTTGCGAGTGGCAGGGAGTGTGGGAGGATATGGGCAGGTTTCTAGAGCAGTGGGCACCTCCAGTGTTTTGGACATTCACCCCTGAACAACTGCAAAATCGTAAAAAACTGGTAGAATGCTTGAAAAAAAGGTGTCATGACTCTGGCAGTTCCAAAGTGACACAAATCACTGTGGCGTGCTGGGGTCTGGCTTGTGCCTATCGAGCTGCAATTGATGCTACTATCAACCTAGTGACAGACCCTGCAGCCACTCCAGCTCCCGCAGCCGCTCCAGCTCCTGCAGCCACTCCCACTCCTATGGCTGGGTCAGAGAAACAAGCTGTAGCAGTGCAAGTGCCCCTGCAGAGGGTATTCCAACCCCTGTGGCAGACCCTGTAGCTGGGTCAGAGAAACAAGCTGTAGCAGTGCAAGTTGCCCCTGTAGACAAGGTGAAAAAATGGTATAGAGACTCAGGTCGTTTAGAACGCAGACAGTCTTCTGTTAGGTCTCGGTATGGAGAAGATGGGGCTGGGCCATCAAATGTGCAGGAGGATGAAGATGAGGATGAGGATGTTGAAAAATCAACAGTAACTACCCGAACCCTATACCAGCGTGAGCTACGAGATGTGTGAAAAGATTTTGGTTGCTGTATAGGTGAGCAGCTTGTCACCTGGCTGCTCCGGTGCTGGGACACTGGAGCCAATTGTGTGGAATTAGAGGGCAGGGAAGCCAGGCAGCTGGGATCCCTTGCTAGAGATGCAGGCATTGACAAAGCAATTGGAGATGGAGCACGATCTCACAGCCTCTGGAGGCGTCTCCTGTCAGCTGTGAAGGAAAGGTATCCCTACAAGGAAGAACTTGTATGTCCACCAGTCAAGTGCACCACCATGGAGAAGGGAATTCAGTACCTGAGGGAATTAGCCATACGGGAAGTAATTTATAAGGACCTAGATGACGCACAAATATCCACAGATCCAGATGAAGTCCAGTGTACACGACCCATGTGGCGGAAGTTTGTACAGAATGCACCATCATCATATGCCAGCTCATTGGCAATAATGGCCTGGAAAGAGGATGACAAACCCACAGTGGATGAAGTGTCTAAACAACTCCGGCAGTACGAAGAAAGTCTCTCCTCTTCCCTACAGGCCTGTGTCTCAGCTGTGGAGAAACTTTCTGAAGAGTTCCACCAACTTAAAGAGAATTTATCTTCCCCACCAGCTGAACGAACCAGTGGCCACCAACTAAAAGAGAATACTTTGCAGAAACTTTCTGAAGAGGTCCACCAACTTAAAGAGAGTTCATTTTCTTCCCCACCTGTACAAATCAGTGTCTCAGCTATTAGGGGTAAACGTTCATCCGTGCAAGGAAGACAACATGGTGGGTACACACCCCGCGCCACCCTGTGGTTTTACCTACGTGACCATGGAGAGGACATGGGAAAATGGGATGGAAAATCTACTGAGACCCTAGAGGCATGGGTACGTGAGTTGCAAAGAAAACAATCGGGAGAAAGCGGTTCTCTAAAAAGTTTGCTGCTCCAACTTCCAGCAGGCAGTCTTTTAAACACAGAAACGAAGATTCTGACCAGGACTAGAGGGGCCCTGCCTCCAGCCAGGGGGAGGAAAGGGACAATCGAGTTTATTGGACTGTGTGGATTCGATGGCCTGGCACGTCAGACACACAGAAGTATAAGGCTTTAGTAGACATCGGTGCACAATGTACTCTAATGCCATCAAGCTGTAAAGGGCCAGAGCCCATCTGTGTTTATGGCGTGACGGGGGGATCCCAGCAGTTAACTGTAGTGGAGGCTGAAGTGAGTCTAACCGGAAATGAGTGGCAAGAGCACCATATTGTGACTGGCCCAGATGCTCCGTGCATCCTTGGCATAGACTATCTTAGAGGAGGATATTTCAAGGACCCAAAAGGGTTCCGCTGGGCTTTTGGCATAGCTGCCTTAGAGACAGAGGACATTAAACAGTTGTCTACCTTGCCCGGTCTCTCAGAGGACCCTTCTGTTGTGGGGTTGCTGAGGGTTGAAGAACAGCAAGTGCCAATCGCTACCACAACTGTGCACCGGCGGCAATATCGCACCAACCGAGACTCCCTGATTCCCATCCACGAGCTAATTCGTCAACTGGAGAGCCAAGGAGTGATCAGCAAGACCCATTCACCTTTTAATAGTCCCATATGGCCAGTGCGAAAGTCTAACGGTGAGTGGAGACTAACAGTGGACTATCGTGGCCTGAACGAAGTCACGCCACCACTGAGTGCTGCAGTGCCGGACATGCTAGAACTCCAGTACGAACTGGAATCAAAGGCAGCCAGGTGGTATGCCACAATTGATATCGCTAATGCATTTTTCTCCATCCCTCTAGCAGCAGAGTGCAGGCCACAGTTTGCTTTCACTTGGAGGGGAGTCCAATATACTTGGAATCGGCTGCCCCAGGGGTGGAAACACAGCCCTACCATTTGCCATGGACTGATCCAGTCTGCGCTGGAGCAGGGGGAGGCTCCTGAACACCTGCAGGACATCGATGACATCATTGTGTGGGGTGACACTGCAGAGGAAGTTTTCAAGAAAGGGAAGAAAATAGTCCAAATCCTTCTGAAGGCCGGTTTTGTCATAAAACAAAATAAAGTTAAAGGACCTGCACGAGAGATCCAGTTTTTAGGAATAAAATGGCAAGATGGACGTCGTCAAATCCCAATGGATGTGATCAACAAAATAACAGCTATGTCTCCACCAACTAGCAAAAAGGAAACACAAACTTTCCTAGGTGTCGTGGGGTTTTGGAGAATGCATATTCCAAATTACAGTCTGATTGTAAACCCGCTCCACCAAGTAACCCGTAAGAAGAATGCTTTTGAATGGGGCCCTGAGCAACGACAAGCCTTTGAACAAATTAAGCAGGAAATAGTTCATGCAGTAGCCCTTGGGCCAGTCCGAACAGGACCAGATGTGAAGAATGTGCTCTACACTGCAGCCGGGGAGAATGGCCCCACCTGGAGCCTCTGGCAGAAAGAACCTGGGGAAACTCGAGATCGACCCCTGGGGTTTTGGAGTCGGGGATACAGAGGATCTGAGGCCCGCTATACCCCAACCGAAAAGGAGATATTGGCAGCATATGAAGGAGTTCGATCTGCTTCGGAAGTGGTCGGTACTGAAGCGCAGCTCCTCCTGGCACCCCGACTGCCGGTACTGGGTTGGATGTTCAAAGGAAGGGTCCCCTCTACACATCATGCAACTGATGCTACATGGAGCAAGTGGGTTGCACTGATTACTCAGCGGGCTCAAATAGGAAACCCCAGTCGCCCAGGAATCCTGGAAGTGATTATGGACTGGCCAGAAGGCAAATACTTTGGGGTATCGTCAGAGGAGGAGGTGGTCTGTGCTGAAGAAGCCCCACTGTACAACAAGCTACCAGAAAATGAGAAGAAATATGCCCTGTTCACTGATGGGTCCTGTCGTATTGTGGGAAAGCATCGGAGATGGAAAGCTGCTGTGTGGAGTCCTACACGACGAGTTGCAGAAGCTGCTGAGGGAGAAAGCGAATCGAGTCAGTTTGCAGAAGTGAAAGCCATTCAGCTGGCTTTAGGTATTGCTGAACGAGAAAAGTGGCCAGTTCTCTATCTCTGTACTGATTCATGGATGGTAGCAAATGCCCTGTGGGGGTGGTTACAGCAATGGAAGCAGAACAACTGGGAGCGCAGGGGCAAACCCATCTGGGCTGCTGCATTGTGGCAAGATATTGCTGCCCAGGTAGAGAACCTGGTTGTAAAGGTACGCCATGTAGATGCTCATGTGCCCAAGAATCGGGCTACTGAAGAACATCAAAACAACCAGCAGGTGGATCAGGCTGCTAAGATTGAAGTGGCTCAGGTGGACCTGGACTGGCAACATAAAGGTGAATTATTTATAGCCCGATGGGCCCATGACACCTCAGGCCATCAAGGTAGAGATGCAACATACAGATGGGCTCGTGACCGAGGGGTGGACCTGACCATGGACACTATAGCGCAGGTTATTCATGATTGTGAAACACGTGCTGCAATTAAACAAGCCAAATGGTCAAAGCCTCTCTGGTATGGAGGACGATGGCTGAAATACAAATATAGAGAGGCCTGGCAGATTGATTGCATCACACTCCCCCAAACCCGCAACGGCAAGCGCCATGTACTTATAATGGTGGAAGCAACCACCGGATGGCTGGAAACATATCCTGTGCCCCATGCCACCGCCCGGAACACTATCCTGGGCCTTGAAAAGCAAGTCCTATGGCGACATGGCACCCCAGAAAGAATTGAGTCAGACAATGGGACTCATTTCCGAAACAACCTTATAGACACTTGGGCCAAAGAACATGGTATTGAGTGGGTGTATCACATCCTCTATCATGCACCAGCCTCCGGGAAAGTTGAACGATACAAAGGACTGTTAAAGACTACACTGAAAGCAATGGGTGCTGGGACATTCAAAAATTGGGAAACACATTTGGCAAAGGCCACCTGGTTAGTCAATACTAGAGGATCTGCCAAACGAGCTGGACCTGCCCAATCAAACCTATTACGCACTGTAGAAGGGGATAAAGTTCCTGTAGTGCACGTAAGAAACATGCTGGGTAAGACAGTCTGGGCTACTCCTGCCTCAGAAAAAGGTAAGCCCATTCGTGGGATTGCTTTTGCCCAGGGACCTGGATGCACTTGGTGGGTAATGCAAAAGAATGGGGAGGTCCGGTGTGTACCTCAAGGGGACCTAATATTGGGTGAGAATAGCCCATGAGTTGAATTGTAGTATGTTAATTATCATATAACACTGTATGTCATCACTACCATGATTGCTATATATCATAGATGAAAATTGTGATTAATTAGAATGTATTGGAAAGAGTGTAACCTGAGCATGACATAAATGGTATGGAATAAGGGGTGGATATCTGTCCTGGTTTCAGGCAGGACAGAGTTAATTTTCCTCCTAGTAGCTGGCAGGGTGCTATGTTTTGGATTAGGATGAGAAGAGCGATGATAACATGCTGATGTTTTAATTGTTCCAGAGCAGTGCTTACACCAAGCCAAGGACTTTTCAGCTTCTCGTTCTGTCCTGCTAGCGAGCAGGCTAGGGATGCAGCAGGAGCTGGGAGGGGACAGACCCAGGACAGCTGACCCAAACTGGCCAAAGGGGTATTCCATATCATCTGACGTCATGCTGAACAATATATAGGGGTGGCTAGCCGGGGTGGAGGGGGGGGGGCGGCTGCTCGGTGATAGGCTGGGCATCGGTCAACGGGTGGTGAGCAATTGCATTGTGCATCACTTGTTTCGTACCCATTATTATTAGTAATACTATTATCATTATTATTATTATTATTATTGTTATTATTATTTTCCTGACTTAATAATCTGTCTTTATCTCAACTCACAGGCTTCGCTTTCCCGTTTCTCTTCCCCATCCCAGAGAGGGAGGGGGGAGGGTGAGCGAACGGCTGTGTGGTGTTTAGCTGCCAGCCGGGCTAAACCACAAAAACTGTGACTCACGAAGGTACTGAAAACAATATAGCATATGTTAACAGCATTTATCATTCAAGTAAAATGAAGATAAAATATGGCAAAGGAAAACAATGCAGTGAATAGTATGTGGAAGAAATGTTAAATGTGAAGGGCAGTGATTCATCATTCACCTGTTTTGCAAGTCTGTTCTGTCTACATGCACATCTGAGAATCCCTTTCTCAGGTGTGTCTGAAGTTAACCAGCCTTCTCAAATTCTTCTGTTGTGATAAGGCAGACAGAAGCAGTTATACAGTTCGCACTCTAAGACCATCCACTTTGACAATACTGTGAAATGATAATACTTGGCATTTCTTGTCCAAAGTTCACATAAGGACAGAATACTTTTGTTCTCATTTGTTATATTTGATGCATGTAATAACGGTGTAAAGTTTAAGGTCATAAATATTGACAAATTCAAAAACTGTACATAATTTTCCTTGATGCACAATCTTAATAAAGCAGCTGTTCAGTCACGAGAAACTGAATTTCAAGTATTGGTCTTGCTTTTCCTCTTAAAGTAAATCAACTCAATAGTGTAAGTCAATGTTATTTATTTGCAAGTGATTTGTATACAAAGACTACTGACAGATGGATGAAGGATATTCCTCAATGTGGAATTTCATTTTAGTGCACTGAACATTCACAAAATTGACATTAGCATTTAGCCTCTTTCTCATTTTACAAGTTTTACTTGGCACTGAATATTTTTCATAAATTATTTTTAATCCAGTAATACTTGGAATCTCTGGGGATACTTGTGTTATGAACCACACTATATAACGTTTTCTTAGTTCCTTGGTGGGGCCATCTGTCTGCATTTCACAATGTAGATTTTATTGCCAACCAAACCCAGAAATTTAAATGGGATTTTAAAATAAACCCTGAGGATAAGTAATTTTGTAATTTCAGGCTAATTGTCTTGCATAGATCTCATTCACATGCAAAACAAATAAATAAATAAATAATCATGATGACAGCATGCTGAAGAAAATGCTTCTGGATGCATTACCTTCAATTTATTGATTTTAAGCTTGCCCTTATGAGTAATTCATGAGTTCTGATCTCACTTTATTTTTGTATGAGTAATTCATGAAGCCAAATCTATTATTTCTTCTGACATGTTAAAGGCTGAATCCATTACAGTTAGTTTTAAAAAAATGCTTTTATTAAATAATATGTAAGAAAAGGTATTTGAAATTTCATTTTCTTTTAGTTTTAGCACCTGTAGGTGAATGGGAAAGGAAACATTAGAAGAAAACAGTGGTAATCTAAGAAATTGTGCCAGATCTTTTAAGAGGTAGCTGATATTGAATCTCTCATACTATTTTAAAACACCATGATCATAATTATTAGATGATTTTGAGAAAACTATCAACGATTAAAAATAAATAAATAAATAAACAATTTTACTATGGCATAATAATGCAGTTATAAACCACAGTGTATGAGGGATTATACTATGATGTATGGCATAGAAATTAGGATGCTATCAGACAACAATTTTTTCAAAAAGACGGTAGTTTTAAAATGATAAATAAATTAAGTGCAGGTCTTCAGAAATTAACAGTAAATTAAATAATCCTTTTCTACTTTTCTTAAAGTTCAGAAACAATATTTTTATACCATCCTCTCTTCTGAGCTTTCCAATTACAGATTTGCTTTTCTTTCCACTGTCTCACTGTGATTCAATTGGCTGACTGAGATGCCCCAAGCACTAGGTAAATTTAACTGCAGAAAAACTCTTAAACTGGAATTTAACATTAACTGAGTTTTTTGAGAACTGTAATAGTTAACAAATATCTACTGACAAAATTGTCCTAGAACTGAGCCATTTAACCAGTCTATGCTTTAGTCTTCTTACTGTCTTTTTATCTGAACGAGCAAGAGCAAAGGAGAGGACTGTATTTTAGCATCTCGTTTTAAAAATCATCTATAACTTTTTTTATTCACTTTTCAGTTTCATCCTGGTACACTAGTATATCTTTTGCTGAATTACTTTTTTGATGATAACTGAAAAAGATCACTTTAGCAAATCCAATCCTTAAATACGGTTAGACAGTTCTTGTAAGGATGTGAGGATTTATTTCTTCACTGTTCTTTTTCTGGATTTAGATAATGAAAGCTATCACATAGTTCACAGTCTCCAACCTCAACTTTCTTGAAAGTTGACTCTTTTTTTCTTAAACCACTGACAGACATTTTTTTCAGCTCCATTTTATCACCTGCTCATACTGAACCAATGATTGGTTGCTGATTTGTAATTTTGGCTTCATGTTTTTATGTAAAAACAAACAAGAAAATATTAAATATTAAAACAAAACAAAATCCTATGGTTTTATATTATTATAGATTCTAACATGAAAATATCTTTAACTTCTCTTTGTAGACTACACAATCATGTGAACTTCCATGGAATCTTTTTACATTGAAACTATGGATTTATTTATTTATTTGTTTATTTGTTTATTTATTTATTATGGATTTATTGGTTTCCAATCGGCTGGCTCACGTAAGTCTGAAATTTCAAGCATGTGGAGGGTAAACTTATTTACTGATCTTGCTCTGTGTTTTTTCTCAGTCCTCATTTGAGTTAGATACGTTCACCATGACACCACAGTATGACTGATGGCTGCAAGATCTCCAATTTTTACTACACCCCAGTTTCTGTAGAAATTTCCAATAATACATAGTAGGAGAGGAAACATTTAAAAACATAAAATGGAAAATCTCTAAAAGTCGTCAGTACCTCAGTTAAGCCAGACTAATGGCTTTAAAATATATGACATTAAAATATAATAAATTGAACCAGGACTAAATCAAAATTAAGCATTTGAGAAACACAAAGTTTGTGCTTTCACAGTATCTTTCAATGTATACACAATATACTGAGATAGATGAAATTTATCTAATGCAAAAAAAACCTGATTGAAACCACAAAATAAAACAGGAGAATATCCAAAGCCTATCAAACATCTCATCACCTTCAAAAGCACATGTACAAGTCTAATATAATTGACATCAAATGGAAGAAGGAGAATAAAAACTAAAGTTTTCCGTTCCTGGATGCTGAAAGAAAAAACACAACTCTGAAAAATCCATAATGTTTTTACTGTTTCATACACACATGAAACCCATTCCTACACTCTAAAATATATATATATTTTTCCCATTCTAGAAACATTAAGGTTTTTTTTTGTAATGTTCTGTGAAGATGGTTTGTCCTAACTGCATACAACTTACAATAAATTAATTTACACAGAAAGTTGTTCCACAAGATGGAAGGTGGACTATTAAATGAGACTTTAAAACCTCACATAATAAAAGTCTTGACTTTAACTTTCTTACAGGCAGAGCTTTTCATCTGGTCAAGCCTGTTTCATCGCTTTACATTCACTGTGGGGTGCTGAATCTCCTTCATAACAGAAAGAAGACACTTGTTCACCAATTCTGAAATAAAGTACTTGGCTTGTTCATTCTCTGTGTACTTTCACAAAAATATTTTTCCCCCTTATTAATACACTCTCCTTCACCAATGTTAATAAAATGCATTATTTTTTCTTCATATCTCTATCAGTTAGGCATTTGTGTCATAATTGTGCTAGGAAAATACATTGCATTTCATGCACTGACCAGTAATAGAATCTTGTTAGATTAAAAAGACATAACAAAAAAACCATCCAAGAAAATACATGTATGTGGTGAACTTTTCCTCCATTTTTTTCCCACACTGATGCAATGATGCAATTTCAAAAATTTCCTACTTTGCTATATATGCATGACTGAACATGTCCTTTTTTCTCATTATGACAAATACCCTGCTTAATTGGAGAGGTTTGCTTTGTTTTATTACTCATTCTTTCATTGATATGTGTTGTGAAATTTCTCTAACACTTACTCCATCTTTTGTGATTTTGCCTACATTTGTTAAACTCTTCATTCTCTGCTTCAGGAAGCCTTCCACAGATATCCAACAGCCACAGTTGCAAAGGAAGCTTTTGTGATGTGAAGAAATTTAATCATCTATCTTTTGACACTGCAGTCACTTACTATGCATTTATTAAAAAATATACTGTACTCATATATATTCTAAGGGCTAAGCATATGCCATTCAACTCTTCTAATAATTTATTTATCTGATCGCTTTTATTTTGCAGTTCTTTCTTATATTTAACTTAGGACTCTACTCCTGCAGGTGTGAGGCAGGGTTATCAGATGTCCCTATTTTGAGAACTATTCCTTATTTCATTCTACGGTTGCATAACTAATGGAAAAGAAGAATCAATATTTATACAGTAACATTAAACAAAGTCAACTGAAAGTAAGTTCCAGTTATGAATTCAGCCTGCAGTAACCTTTTCTTTCTTCTAAGAAAAAAAAAAGTCAAAAGAAAAGGAAAATGTTTTCATATTCTTTTGCTACTGACCTCTTCACCTGAAATAAAAGTTTGAGAGTATATTCTTAAAATATTAATGTCCATTCATGAGCTTTATTCTACTGTGTTTAAAATGACCAGATTAAATTGTATGCAGGAAGTGCTCAGAATATTATGACAAGCAAACTCTGGAACAGTCTGCAAATTTTCTATGTGAAGATGAAGCTTAAGCAAAATTCACAAGACCATGAAGTGAGACAGAATCCAGCACCAGGAGAGCAACACTTCAGAGAGTTCCTGGTATGTTCATTTGTGCTAGGGATATATGCTCACTTCACAAACATGTGGTGAAACTAGAAATTGATACAGAAACCCTTAAAGATGAAAATGAAGACAGAAAAAAAATATGCAAACGAGAACAGAAGTAAAAAGTGTTCTTAGATCCTTCACTAAGGTCAATTTTGAGCACTGGGGCACTTGTCAAGATTAGAAATGAACTGAAGAATTGCTCTTTGTGTTAATGAGGAAAATTCGGAGTGACAGAATATGAGCTACCTTGTCTGAACTAGTTGTAAAAGAGAAATTACTTACCTTTTAGCCCAAATAATTTTAATTTTCTTGTTGCTTTTGGCAGATTACTTCAGCAACCTACAATATGCAGAAAGAACCTTGTAAGGCTTAAATAAGTAACCCCATACTTATGACTTTCAAGTAGCTAGTAGTAATCATGAACTAAATGCATAAAAGGATCAAGATCTAAAACTGACTCTAAGCAATATTTATGTGCTTTTATTTGGGTAAGATGCATCTCCACATGGATTCCCAAGCATGACTTTAGGGACCATCCACAATCTTTGCATTCAATGAAGTGAAAAGAGAAGCATGGATGAAAACAGAAAATAATACTTAAAATACAGCTTATTACAGTTAACAAATAAGGAATTTATTCACTGTTCAGTGCACACCCCCAAATATAACAGCAAGAAATGAGACCTAGGAAGATAATTCCAGTATGGCATATAAGAACAAGAAATACTGGCTGCCATAGAAGTTATAAGAGCATAAAGAATGGTAGGCATAACAATGGTAACAGGATTGCTGTAATAAAATCATAATAATTAATGTAATATAGCTATTATGGCAAGGAGTTTTATTATTGGACCATGTCAGCAAATTACCTAGTGCTGTTTTCCAGGACTCCATATTTAAGCTAAAATGAAGCATTGAAAGCAGAGTAACAGTCTTCATTTTGCTGTTAATGTACCAGGGCCAATTGGTAAAACAATTAGAGATTTTTTTTGAAAAGAACATGGCCCTGAGGCTTCAGAAACATGAAGACATTGAAGTAATTCCAATATTCCCCATTGGTCTGGGGCTGCAAGGAGAATTATCCACTCACTGGTTAATCATTTTCAAGGCAGTAATGAAATCATATGCAGAAGTAAGGAAAAATGTAAAATATATACATAACAAAATATCATGTGACTACCTAATGAAGCAAAATATACTATAAGTAAGGAAACAAGTCATTACACAGTCCCCCAGATCAATATCTTAACAGTGCATGCCAAAATTTTCAGCGTTACAGAGACACATTCTTCTTCATCAACTTCAAATACTCAGTGTGGAGTTGTGATCTGAAACCATGACAACTGTTGAGAACAAAAAAAATGCAGAGTGTAAGTAGTAGCACTGTAAGTCACACAGGCATATATAAGAGGGAGGAACAACAGGAACTTCTTAGCACTGAAACTAAATGTAGAATAAATAAATAGCTAGATAGCTAGATAGCTAAATAGATAGATAGATAGATAATCACTAACAAAATCCATGTCTACAGATCCTCTCTAGACCTGCATAACTGCAGATGCACAGCAACATCTACCTCTCTCTGGTGTCACCTATAAGTTCTTGTCAGAGAGTCCACTCAGAGGGATCACTCAGTCTCAACAGATGCAACTGTACGAAGAACTTTTTATCTAAGCACTTTTAATATTGAACTGTGTCCTACTTCTAGACAGGTGTGCTAAATAAAAGAAAGGAGAAAACACTCAACATGGTGCAACTCTACAGAACTTAACATCCATATACAACTGTGGCCAAAACTAACAGAAGGTACATGGGCAAACCGATAAGAAGAAATCAGAGTCAAAATTTTGCTCCTATATAATCTCTCAACAGGGTTATTCTTTCTAAGTGACTTCCCGCTGCCTCAATGAGAAGCAATTATGGAAGAGAATAACATCACATCCCAGATTTATTCAGGTTGGGTAGATTAATTTGTCAAAACAAAACAAGCATATCTAAATTTGCAGACAGAAATGATGAAAAACATCAAGATCAATTCTCAATTCCCATTCGTACAGCTTCATTTTTCTTTTCATCATTGGAAGACACGTAGGAAGGAGACCTGGTAATTTATAACCTTCTAGAAAGGTGTGATTTAAGATTTAAATTTTGCTAATTACTTCTCTGCAGAGTAGTAATCATTTTAAAACTACTAGGCTTTTCTTTTTAACAGATGATAAAAAAGTGACATCTCTCGAGCATATCAGAATTCCATATAAAGCAAAAGAACGTTTTCGGAGGTAATCACCTCTGGGAACTGTTGTCACCTTGTGATAATAATGCTTTATAGGACCTAATCAATAACTCTGTCAGTGAGTGATAGCTCAGAGAATCAGAAGGCACTGATTTTACCTTATGAAGAAAGAAAGCATACCAAAATGTGTACTTTTGAAAGCAGGAGTGTTGTGATGTTCAATATGCCAAATATTGTACCTTGGATACTGCATACTGTCTTGGGCACCACAATCTGAGACAGATGTAAAACTATTAGAGAACGTTCAGAGGAGGGCAATGGAGGTGGTAAAGGGTCTGGAGGGCAAGACGTATGAGGAGCAGCTGAGGTCACATGGGTTGTTCAGCCTAGAGGAGAGAAGACTGAGGGGAGGCCTCATGCTGGCCTGCAGCTCCCTCATGAGGGGAGCGGAGGGGCAGGCGTCGAGCTCTGCTCTCTGGGGACAGCAACAAGACTCAAGGGAACAGCATGGAGCTGCAACAGGCTGGGTGTTAGGAAAAGATTCTTCACTGAGCGGGTGGTTGGATACTTGAACAGGCTCCCTAGGGCAATGGTAACAGCACTAAGCATACCAGAGTTCCAGAAGCATTTGTCAATTCTCTCTGATGACTACTGTTGAAAAAACAGTTATGTAGAGAACATATATATGGAGATTAATCACAAATTCTGGAAATACAGAGTAAGGTAACATAGAATCATACAATCACCTAGGTAGGAATATACCTCTAAGATCATCAAGCTCAACCATCAATGTGATATACCAAGCACCACCACTAAAGCATGTCCCTCTGTGCCATGTCCACATGTATCTTAAATACCTTCAGGGATGGGGACACCACCACTTCCCTGGGTGGCCCATTCCAACACTTGGCAATCCTCTCCTTGGAGAAGTTCTTCCTAATGTCCAGTCTAAATGTTCCCGGGTGCAACTTGAAACCATTTCCTTGAGTCGTATCAACTTGTCACCTGAGAAAAGATACCGACACCCTCCTTGTTACAACCTCCTTTCAGGTAATTGCAGAGAAATAAGGTCTCCTATCAGCCTCCTCTTCTCCAGACTAAACAACTCCAGTTTCCTCAGCCACTCCTCATAAAGCTTTTTTTCTCATTCTTTCACTAGCTTCATTGCTCTTTTCTGCACCCACTTGAGCAACTCATTATCTTTCTCATAGAGAGGCCCCCAAAACTGACAACAGTATTTGAGGTTCAGCCTTACCAGTGTTGCATACAAGGGGCAATCACTTCTCTAGTGCTCTTGGCCACAGTATTTCTGAGGCAGGCCTTCTTGGCCACCTGGGCACACTGTTGGCTCATGTTTGGCTGGCTGTTGACCGGCAGTCCCAGGTCTTTTTCTTCTGGGCAACTTTCCAGACACTCTTCCCCAAACCTATATGGGATTGTTACAACACAAGTACAGGACCCAGCACTTAGGCTTGTTGAATGCCATAAAGTTGGTCTCAGCCCATCAATCTATCTAGCCTATCCAGCTCCCTCTGCAGAATCTTCCAACACTCAAGCAGATCAGCACTCCCCCACAGCTTAACGTTGCCTGCAAACTTGCTGAGGGGGCACTCAATCTCCTCATCCATATCACTGATGAAGATGTTAAACAAAACTGGCACCAGGACTGAGACCTGGGGAACAGCAATGGTGACCAGCCACCAACTTGATTGAATTCCATTTACTATGGTTTTTTAAGCTTGGCCATCCAGCAAGTTCTTCATGACAGTATATGCAAGACAGTGATACAAAAACAATTCTACTGATAGAAGAACAAAGTTAAAAGCATTGTAAATACCCTCCACATTTTAGTAGATCTTACATTTTCTATTTGAGCCTATTTTTCTAAAACAGAAACTATAATCTAAGATCCTGTAAATCAACCCAAAGTCATTGAGGAAAAATCAGGCCACTTTTCATTCTATTTAATTAAGTTTTATACCAGCTCATTTAATTTGAATTAAATTCCCTGGGGAATGTATAGAAAAACAACTTTCGGTAGATGTTTTTGTGATCTTATCAGCACTTTTACACCCAGAATCAAGGGGAGATTCTCTGAAAAACTAGTGGCCATGATATAGATAAATGTTGTCCATACCCCTCTGAAGGGTGTAAAAGTCAAAAGGAACGTTTTTTTCTGGTTCAAAGAACAGAAGGAAAAAATAATAAATAAATAAAAAATAATGAGAAAGCAAAGTCTATTATTTTTGGCTAGTGAGGTTTGAGTGCATATTTTATCATTGAACTACTTGAAATGTACTTTTAACCTGGATCTTTGCAGAAAATAGGCTTATGCGATTACAGTGTCTTTCTTTGTGGCTGTAGAGGTACACATCACTTTTGGGCCCTTTTGTTGATTTGGTGATCAACCAAATTTGACAGTGCAGGAAGGCTCAACATATAGTTACATTCTACAAAATTCCTGAAAAATGCATGGATGCATGGACAGAAATCCAGTTAGTGCCTAGTTGAAATAGGACCTTATGTTCAATTCTTTCTAGATACATAAAAATCCATTTAAAAATGAATTGTATAAATGCTTCAGTTGGAACCTTCTGCTTCTTTGATTCAAACATCAATCATCCTCAAGACATAAACGTGGAAAACAAAGCTTCTCTAATTATGTTACTCACTGAACTACTTTTTAAAATATGTAAAAGAAGATGTACATATTAAAATATGGAAAATACCAGTGGATTTATTATAATTGAGGTATTCAGAGCACACTGATGTGATATAAATTTAAGCTGACGTGAATTTTCATGCTAAAAGTGACAGTTCTCTGGGGAAAAAAAATAAATTAAAAAGTGTATTTCCTTAAATGTGCAATACTGCAGCATAAGACTTGGTTTAAATAAATATATTCATAAACTTACTTGTAAAATTATATCTTAAAGAGAAGTAATAGGACAGGTTTCATACTAAATTGAAATGACTGCTTTATATTATTTATATTCCTTATAAATTGCTATGTATTGTTTTGGGTTAAGCAACAGCAGCCTGATTACTAAAGAAGTCGTGTTCGCATCAGACAGCCCACTAGTTCTAACCATTTTAGGGTTGGAGGGGAAGTGACCATAAAAGCGTAAGGTAAAGGCTTTGGGGGAGGCAATTTACTCTGGATGAAGATTTAAATGATTCCAGAAGATTAAAGTCTAGTTCAGGGCATCTGTCTGTATGCAGTCAAAATGAATCAATGAACAGCCTCCTATCTAACAGTAAACCTTTGTACAACCAATTCCTTTACATCATGATATAGCAGCTGAAATTATAATAATAACAATAAAGATCATTTCATTATGTTGTAAGAGCATAAGCAGTCCTCATGTTGACCTTTAGAGGTCTTTTTAGATTAACACAGAAAATGTGTCCTAAAGCTAAAATGAATTTAAAGGCGTAATACTAAAAACCAAGTACAAGCAGTCTTTGTACTGTTGGAAGCTGGAAAATTGTCAATAAAGAATGTTTTGTCAACCAGCAGTTTCTTTTCAGGCTTATTCTTCTCTCTTATTGTTGTAGACTTTTACTGCTAATCTAGGATGCACTCTGTATTTTTACAAGACCTGTTAGTACCAAAACACAGACTTCTACATCTTGTGAGAAAGAACAGGCCTTTGTATCCATCCATCGAATGGTAAAACACCATTCAACAAATTCATTTTGCTCCTGTTATGTTACCATTTTCCTCACATTTCAAGTTTCATCTTTAAAGGAGTGGTGTGGTTTCCCATAAAGACATTGTGTCACCCAGCCACGTAACACTTAAACGAAAATTTTCAAAAAGTTGAAGGGGATTGTCAACATCTTTTTAAACTCGTAATTCCACTGTGATGTACAGAAATTGGTTGGTCAAAATATTTATATGAATACAATACCTCTAACTGCAGCACAGAGTAATTCAAAAGTAAATGCTAAGAAATTCTACATTTCAGAAGCATGTGTTGTAATTAGCACGTCCTAATTTAAAATTGCTGTTATATTTACAAAAGTCTTTGGGGTTCTCTCATTTAATGTTTACATTACCCATCATATCTTTTCTGTTTTGTTGTTGTTTTTTGGTTGTTGTTTTTTTCCATTTGTTTGGTTTGGGGGGTTGTTTTGTTGCTGTTTTGTTTTGTTTTGTTTTGTTTTGGAAGCTCTGGCTAAAATAGTTGAACAGTAAACTACTGTTTAGGTAAAAGGTTTTACTTTCTACTTCCATCTCCCATTTTGTTTCTGTTTGTTTTGAGAAATGTTGCCTATATCCATGAAACTGAGAACATTGAACACAGAGATTAAACATTGATTTTAAGTTCTTTGGGGGAAAATAGAAGGGAAAATGTGAAGGAAGATAATTTACCTACAGGCATTATAAAAACCTGAATTCAGCTAGTATGTATAATGTAATCTGTGTATGCGTTTAAATACATATTTCAGCTTCAGTACTTATCATTTTATAAAAGGAAGCAGTCTCTTGAACCAGAGACTGCTAATGGTATTGAAATATATAGGTCTAATTGATATCAATAGCAAGTAAGCTCCTAAATATATTTGGAAATCTATTCTTTGAGTCAGTGACAGGGACACGGTTGCACCGGTTGGAAATAACCAACCTAAATTAAAAGCTGTTTGCCAAGCCAGTAGAGTCACCAGGTCATCTACGACCCCTGCTTAAAAGGCATTCAGAAGAGTAAGTGGCAATTAGATATCTATTTTTTGTGCCTTTGAAAGTACCTTATGTTCACAAAATTATTTCAGTTATTTCAGTACAGAACTGTTTAAGAATGAAGAATTAACAGAAAATAAATGGCAGAATTTCTTCTTCATGCATTATTGCACAGTTCAAACACAGTAGAATTATGGTAGTAATGCTTTACAGTAGTGTTTCTTAAATTACGCTGGGCAGAAGACCTAACTGGAGATTGACCCAACCATGCATCAGTCAAACTATGTAGTCTTCCAATTTTTAATACATAGAGATATATTTCAGTAGAATTTGGCCATTTAAATTTCATTAAAGCTTACTTTATATTCCTCCTATTTTTGTGTCTAGATTTGGTTGCTTTCCTTCCTTCCTTCCTTCCTCCCTCCCTTCTTTCCTTCCTCCCTCCCTTCTTTCCTTCCTCCCTTCCTCCCTTCCTCCCTTCCTCCTTCCATTTCTTTTCTTTCTTTCTTTCTTTCTTTCTTTCTTTCTTTCTTTCTTTCTTTCTTTCTTTCTTTCTTTCTTTTTCTTTCTTTTTCTTTCTCTTTCTCTTTCTCTTTCTTTCTTTCTCTTTCTTTCTTTCTTTCTTTATTTCTTTCTTTCTTTCTTTCTTTTTCTTTCTCTGTCTTTCTTTCTCTTTCTTTCTTTCTTTCTATTTCTTTATTTATCTTTCTTTCTTTCTTTCTTTCTTTCTTTCTTTCTTTCCCTTTTCTTTCCCTTCTTTCTTTCTTTCTTTCTTTCTTTCTTTCTTTCCCTTTTCTTTCCCTTTTCTTTTTCTTTCTTTCTTTCTCTCTCGCTTTCTTTCTTTCTTTCTTTCTTTCTTTCTTTCTTTCTTTCATCCCTCCCTCTCTCCCTCCTTTTCTTTCTTTCTTTCTTTCTGTCTTTCTTGGAAAAAGGTCTAATCTCAATGACTATTTCAGCTACTCCAAAACCTATTCTTGAAGCTAACATGAAGATTCAACACAAGTGTATATAGTATTTAGCAGTCTAAGGTGTTATTTTCAGCTGTTTACAGCTGTTTACAGCTGTCAGCTATATTAGTACTTCCACCCTTGTGCAGATTTCCACAGAAATTATTAGTCTTATGCAAATTTGAATGAAGGTATTAGCCAAAAATATATAACTATTCACAATTATATAAAGAGCTGTATCATCATGTCTGCATGTAAGATAAGCAATGTGGAATTTCATGGATAAGCTACTTTGTCTTGCCATTCTTCTAAAATAGTTTTGTGTAGAAGCCTGCATTATATTTGATATTGCTACTTTTTGCCTAGTATACAGCAAAGTTACTTTAGTTTCTGTATCTTTGAAGGACACTAATTAATTTTAGTAATAAATGCAGGATTAAGTCAATAACTGCTCTTCACAGGATTTGTGGATAACTGAAGATATTAAAAAGTAAAGATCTATCAGGAAATCTTTGAGATAATAAAACTTGCAAGTGCACTCCATTGCCTCATAAGTGATTTACATATTTATTTATGTTATTAAAGAATTGGGAGAAGCTAATATTGTCAAAACAAGTTTTACTAATTTGTGAATGGTAGCATAAGCTTTGACTAATGCAACCTAAAACATGCTGGGTGCCATCCTCAGGAGCAACCTGTTCAACACTCCTGTGGTACATAAAGTGCTATTGTTCTGACACTAGGGCATTGGAATCTATTTTATACTGGAACAAAGTCACCAAAAGCTTATACAAGTCCACATCAAATTTCTGCGCATGGCACACGTGCTATCATTAAGAAGAAACTGATGGTGGTATTCAAGAAGGCGGCTAATATTTACAGCTCTCTAAATAAAATGAGTTCCAAATTTTCAAAAACCTATTGTTAATAAATGGAATTTCATGTTTAATATTTTTGAGGTCATCTATATCTGTGTCACAATAATAATAGTAATAATAACTATTATTATGATTATGTAATTAATAATTAAAATTTTATTATTGTTATCTTTACACACATCTATTCACGTGTTTTCCTGTTTTCTGTATCTGTTTATCCAAAACTGTCATGGAATTAAAGAAATTGATTTAAAAAAATAAAAAATGTTCATAGGTGAAGAAATTAAGTAGAATGATAAGAATGGCAGTTACTGGCATGTTGGGAGGAACAAAGATTGAAGAAAGATAGGGAGACAACAGTAGTTTGGTGTCATGTAACCATTATACACAACAAATAATGCTGCAAGTTTAAATATTGCAATTATTAAATACCCATGTTTAATCACATACAAAAACCAGCACAAAGCAAGCTGCTCTGCATATTTCCTCTGCTCAATTCACTCATTATTACAGTATCAAAACAAAAGAGATTCTGAAGTCAGTCTAAAAATTTATCTCTCCAAACTTTGTATCTGATCCCTCAAGAATTATCATCTTCAGCTATTGCTATAAAGAATTTCAGAATGAAAAGACCATTCATTACTCGATGCTGACCAGTAAAGCACCTTGTCATGTCACCTCAACTGCACAAACAGCTGTGATTTCAAATTATTTAGACCTATCAGAACATGTAAAATCTGACTGTTTTCACAAAAATTATTGCTCTGAAGAAAAGGAGCATTCCTCTCCCCTGAGCACTTTGAACTAGTTCCGCTTCACAGAATCATAGAATGGTTTGGATTGGAAGGGACCTTAAAGATCACCTAGTTCCAACCCACCCTGCCATGGTCAGGGACACCTCCCACTAGACCACACTGCTCAAAGCCCCATCCAACCTGGCCTTGAACACTTCCAGGGATGGGGCATCCACAACATCACTGGGCAACCTGGTCCAGTGTCTCACCACCCTCATAGGAAAGAATTTCTTCCTAATGTCTAATTTAAATCTACCCTTTTTTAGTTTAAAGCCATTACTCCTTGCCACCACAGTCCCTGACAAAGAGTTTCTCCCCAGCTTTCCTGGAGGCTCACTTTAGGTACTGGAAGGCCACAATGAGCTCTCCCTGGAGCCTTCTCTTCTCCAGGCCGAACAACTCCAAATCCCTCAGTCTGTCTTCATAGGAGAGGTGCTCCAGCCCTCTGGTCATCTTCCTGGTCTTCCTCTGGACTCAGTCTACTCAGTCCATATCCTTCTTGTGCTAAGGGCCCCAGAGCTGAATGCAGTACTCCAGGTGGGATCTCACAAGAGCAGAGTAGAGGGGGAGAATCGCCTCCCTTGACCTGCTGGCCACACTGCTTTTGATGCAGCCCAGGATACGTTTAGCTTTCTGAGCTGAAAATGCACGTTGCTAGCTCATGTTGGTCTTCTCATCAACAAACACCCTCAGGTCCTTCTCCTCAGAGCTGCTCTCAATCCATTCTCTGCCCAGCCTGTATTTGTGCTTGGGATTGCCCTGGCTCAGGTGCAGGATCTTGCACTTGGCCTTGTTGAACCTCACGAGGTTTGCACAGTCCCACCTCTCAAGCTGGTCTTGGTCCCTCTGGATGGCATCCCTTCCCTCCAGTGTGTTGACCACACCACACAGCTTGGTGTTACTGGAAAACTTGCTTAAGATGAACTCAGTCCCACTACCTGTGTCACCAACAAAGATGTAAAACAGTGCTGGTTCCAATACTGACCCCTGAGGACCACCACTTATTACTGATCTCCACTTGGATGTTTAACCCTTTGACTGCAACTCTTTGAGTGTGACCATCCAGCCAATTTCTTGTCCATCAAGCTGTCCATCTGTCAAATCCATGTCTCTCCAATTTAGAGAGACAAGGATACAATACAGGACAGTGTCAAATGCTTTGCACAATTCTGGGTAGATGATGACGGTTACTCTTCCCTTATCCAGTAATGCTGTAACCCCATCATAGAAGGCCACCAGATTTGTCAGGCACAATCTCCCCTTAGTGAAGCCATGTTGACTGTCACCAATCACCTGCTTTTTTTCCATACGCTTTAGTGTAGTTTCCAGAAGGATCTGGTCCATGATCTTGCCAGACACAGTGGTGTGACTGACAGCCTGTACTTCCCCAGGTCATCCTTTTTTCCCTTCTTAAAAATGGGGGTTATGTTTCCTCTCAACCAGTCAGTGGGAACTTTACCAGACTGCCACAACTTCTCAAGTACGATGAATAGTGGCTTAGCAACTTCATCTGCCATTTCCCTCAGGACCTGTGTATGTATCTCATCAAGCACCATGGTCTTGTGTTCCTTTAGTTTCCTTAGCTGGTCTCAAACCTGATCTCCTCCTACAGTGGGTGCTTCATCATCCTCCCAGTCCCTGCCTTTGCGTTCTGGGGCTTGGACCATTTAACTAGAGCTCTTGCCAGTGAGGATTGAGGCAAAATGTCATTGAGTACCTCAGCCTTCTCCATATCCCAAGTAACAGGCTTTCCTGTTTCCTTCTGGAAAGGGCCCACAATTTCCCTAGTCTTCCTTTTATCACTGATGTACCTATAGAGGCCTTTCCTGTTGCTCTTGATGTTTCTGGCTAAATTTCATTCAGTCAGGGCTTTAGCTTTCCTAACCTCTTCCCTGGCTGCTTGGACAGTTTTTCTGTATTCCTCCTAGGTTATCTGTCCTTGTTTTCACCCTCTGTAGGCTCTGTTTTTGTGTAAGTGTTTGGACAGGAGTACTTTGTTCATCCATGCAGACCTCATAGCCTCCTTGCCTGAATTCCTCTTTGTTGGGATGCATCTCTCCTGAGTTTGGAATCGGTGATCCTTGAATAGTAACCATCTTTCTTGAGCCCATCATACTCTACCAAGCAGATCCCTGAAGAGGGCAAAATCTGCTTTCCCAAAGTCCAGAGTAGTGAAGTTGCTGTGCACCCCCCCTCACTGCCCTCAGGATCCTAAACTGTACCATTTCATGGTCACTGCAGACAAGGCTGCCCTTGGACTTCACATTCCCTACCAGCCCCTCCTTATTGGTGAGAATAAGGTCCAGCATAGCACCTCTCGTCGTTGGCTCCTCTATCTCTTGGAGGAGGAAGTTATCATCAGTGCATTCCAGGAACTTTCTGGATTGCCTGTGTCTTGCCGTGCTGTCCCTCCAACAGATAATCAGAGTGGCTGAAATCCTCTATCAGCACCAGGCCTTGTGAATGTGAGGCTGCTTCTATCTGTCTATAGAGGGCCTCAACTGCTTGATCCACCCCTATCTACTTTAGAATAGAATGCGACTCCAATATAGTAGGTACACAAATAGTAGAAAGTCTATAATTTTGTAAATTTTGTATATTAACCCACAGATAAATGTAGAATAAAAGTATGGTGCTTTTTTTTTTTCCTTTTTTTTTCTTTTTTTGAGATGTTAAATAAATAACTAAAAAGGAGGAGGATATGGAAGATTTTATACTTTTTAGGGTAAGAAGATGTCAATTACCAACTCAAATGTAGAAAATTACACTTGAATGTTAAAAAAGGGGCCATGGGCCCATAAGTACTGATAAATAAGTTTTCTCTTTTGGATAGTGTGAATAACTTCTTTTAATTTGCACTTTATTTTGGTCTTATCAGACTTAAATGCAGTTTTAATATAAATAAAAAGCTTTCCTCACCAGATGACTTAGTAAATCTTTCAGTAGAGGACCTTGGCTATCTTAATTACTCTAGTTCCTTAGGGTATTTCGTAGAGTGTCCAAAGAGCAAGATCATAGATCTCCTTTTGTTAGAGTATGTCAAGTGCTATGTGGGTCAGAACTGCTTTCTAACGAACGGAAGTGTACAAACACAATGGGGAGCATGTTTGCCTGACCAAAGCCCTTCAGAGAAACTTTCACTTCTTTGGGATCACTTTGAGATCAAAGGCAACAGCCCCGGTCCTAGAGCATGTTCATTTTCTACCAGGAAAGCTGAAGTTTGGCCTTACAGCTCATCATCTACTCTTCAGCATTACAGAGATGCTGGGTGCTGTGCACAGGTTATATGAGCTTCTTTTCATTATTACTTCATTTTTCAGAATTATTTCATTTATGCAGTGCATCTCAACAGTAATTTCTAAAAGACTTAATTTAAATAAGGTAATATCATCTTTTCCCTATGTTCCAGGAAAAAGAAATGCCCAGAAAGACTATCAGTCAAGACAAAGCACAACATACTGAGCCCCCTGCCAAGAAATGATCCATGTTTGAACATCCTCCCTTCACCCATTAGATATTTGAGTACTGTCCTACACAACTGGATTCTAATGTGTTATTAACTGCCTCTGTTGCTACCAAAGTTGCTACCAAGACTGGCGTACGCTTCGCTGGGTTAGAAACCGGCTGGATAGCCGGGCCCAGAGAGTTGTGGTGAATGGAGTCAAATCTGGTTGGAGGCCGGTCACTAGTGGTGTCCCCCAGGGCTCGGTACTGGGGCCGGTCCTCTTTAATATCTTTATCGATGATCTGGATGAGGGCGTCCAGTGCACCCTCAGTAAGTTTGCAGATGACACCAAGCTAAGTGCGTGTGTCGATCTGCTCGAGGGCAGGAAGGCTCTGCAGGAGGATCTGGATAGGCTGGAGCGATGGGCTGAGGTCAACTGTATGAAGTTCAACAAGGCCAAGTGCCGGGTCCTGCACCTGGGGCGCAACAACCCCAAGCAGAGCTACAGGCTGGGAGATGAGTGGCTGGAAAGCTGCCTGGCCGAGAAGGACCTGGGAATATTGGTTGATAGTCGGCTGAATATGAGCCAGCACTGTGCTCAGGTGGCCAAGAAGGCCTACAGCATCCTGGCCTGTATAAGAAGCAGTGTGGCCAGCAGGTCTAGGGAAGTGATTGTGCCCCTGTACTCGGCTCTGGTGAGGCCGCACCTTGAGTACTGAGTTCAGTTTTGGGCCCCTCGCTACAGGAAGGACATGGAGGTGCTCGAGCGAGTCCAGAGAAGGGCGACCAAGCTGGTGAGGGGTCTGGAGAACAAGTCTTACGAGGAGCGGCTGAGGGAGCTGGGCTTGTTCAGCCTGGAGAAGAGGAGGCTCAGGGGCGACCTTATCGCTCTCCACAGTTACCTTAAAGGAGGCTGTAGAGAGGTGGGGGTTGGTCTGTTCTCCCACGTGCCTGGTGACAGGACGAGGGGAAATGGGCGAAAGTTGCGACAGGAGAGTTTTAAGTTGGATGTTAGGAAGTACTTCTTTACCGAAAGGGTTATTAAGCATTGGAACGGGCTGCCCAGGGAGGTGGTGGAGTCACCATCCCTGGAGGTCTTTAAAAGACGTTTAGATGTAGAGCTTAGCAATATGGTTTAGTGGAGTACTTAGTGTTAGGTCGGAGGTTGGACTCGATGATCTTGAGGTCTCTTCCAACCTAGAAATCTGTGTCTGTGTCTGTGTCTGTGTCAAACTGATTCGTATAATTCCCAGATTTTTTTTTCAAGGAATGTTTTAAAAAAGAAGTTAATATCTTCTTTGCAGCTGCAAGGACTGTACAGATTCCTCAGCTCAGAACTCTCACGTTACATGCTCTCAGAGAGTGTTCCAGCGGGGTTAGGTCTTGCTCCTTTTCAAAAGCAGACTAGATTGAAATTTATGATTAAGGGCCTAATACATGATTTTTTTTATGGCTCAGGGCTATTTCTGGTAGTGGAAGAAATCAGGTAGAAAGAAATAGGTAATGAAAAAAAAAAAAAAGCCTTATAGTGCCTATTAGTGACTCCCAACATAGTCTATGTTTTTCTTCCAAAAACAAACAAAAAAAACACATTTTTTAACAACTCATGACATACACGTACAAATTCTTGTGCTGTTTTTATTTTTTTTATTTTTTTTTCATATATGTCCACTTGAAAAGTCTTACATTTTACTTTCACATGTGATTTGTTTTCTGAAAAGTTTTCCAGTTTTAAGTCCAAGGATACATGTATGCAATTTTTTTTCCGATGCACAGGTTTGCCATTTTCCTTTTTAATTGCAGAGGCAAATTATTTTCAGTATATCAAATAATTGCCTACTCACAATGAGAATTTTTTGTTCAAGTGAAAAAGGTGCACATTAAATGCAGCTATAGTTTTACTTAGCACTATGGTAGTGTTGTGGTTTAACCTCTAGGCAGATAAGCACCAGACAGCTGTCCGCTCACTCCTACACTGGGATGGTGGAGAGAGTTGAAATAGAAGTAAAACTTGTGGGTTGAGATAAAGACAGTTTAATAGGGCAGAAAAGGAAGGGAAAACTATGATCATACAAGACATCATACAACATATACAAACTAACTTGGGTGTCTTCAGCACTACAGGTGTATTACTGATCTTGGAACAATTTACTTCCTTCCCTCAATATTTTTGCTGAAGGTTCCCTAGACCTCCCTGGTAATTTTGTTATTTATGAGTAGCTGTGGGTAAATATCTTAAGTGTGGGAGACAGTGGGATTTGGCCAACCTCTTTTCAGTGGTTTGTGGGGACAGGACAAGGGGTAATGGCCACAAGATGGAGCACAGGAAGTTCCACACCAACATGCGAAAGAACTTCTTCATGGTGAGGGTGAAGGAGCACTCGAACAGGCTGCCCACGGAGGTTGTGGAGTCTCCTTCTCTGGAGATATTCAAGGCCCATCTGGATGCCTACTTAGGCAGCCTGTTCTAAGGAACCTGCTTTGGCAGGGGGGTTGGACTCAATGATCTCTCAAGGTCCCTTCCAACCCCTACAATTCTGTGATTCTGTGATTCTGTGGTTTAAAGCTAGTTTAGATAAGTCAGGTTGATGTAGTGAAGACATTGACATGAAGTTTACCTACCAGACAAATTTCATGAGATTGAAATTTTAATATAACATTCTCTTGGAAAGAGGTATTAAAAATAAGTAAATAAATAAATAAATAAATAATAGTAATAATAATAATAAAGAACTTACTTCAGAATTTCTAGGTTCTCTAGCTTGTTCATTTTCACTGTTAAGACCTACCTCTTCATCAAGTCATGTATGGAGTATTATTCAGCAAATTGTGTGAATTTTCACTTTTCCCAATTCCTCTGCCACCTTTTCATCTGATGATTTTGAGGAATTATGACTCTGTCTCTCCAGATCAGTTCTGAGCTCTACCACAGTCATGGTTTGGCCTGGGATAGAGTCAATTTTCTTTGTAGAGGCTTATAAGGTGTTGTGTTTTGGACTTTTCATGAAAATAGTTTTGATAGCACACTGATGTTTTTGTTGTGTCAGAGCAGTGCTTACACAGAACCAAGGATGTTTCAGGTTTTCGTGCTGCCCCACCAGTGAGGAGGCTACGGGTGCACCAGGAGCTGCAAGGAGACACAGCCAGGACAGCTGGCCCAAACTGACCAATGTTATATTCCATAACATATGATGTCATGCTCAGGGATAAAAGCTGGGAGCAAAAAAGGAGGAGGGGAAGACGTTTGGAGTGATGATATTTGTCTTCCCAAGAAACCATTAGTCATGATGAGCCCTGCTTTTCTGGAAGTGGCTGAATATCTGCCTGCCAATGGGAGTAGTGAATTTGCTTTACCCATTGATCTAAGTTTACCTCTGAGTTCTCACTTTTACCCTTCTGATTCTCTCCCCAGTCTGGTTGTGTGGAGTGTGAGTGACCAGCTGGGTGCTGCTCAGCTGCTTGGTGGGGTACAACCACAACAGACCCATAATTTTTACAGTTGCAGGACCACAGCTACCCAGATGTGCTCTAAAATAATCTTCTAAAACAGCTTGGCTATGCACAGTTTATACATTGTTATCACACGACTACAATGTTGACAGCACTAGGACAACATAGCTAGCTTAGACACAGAAGTTTACTCACACAGAGACAATGAAGAATAAAAGGTAATAAATATCTTCACTGAAAAGCAGAACAGATTTTCATTTCTGTGTCTGAGTTTTCAGCCAAACTCAACAACATTGAGCAACTACAGATTTTGACTTAATTTTTTTTTTCAATTAATAGCTTTTCGTCTTTGGAGGTTCAGCTGATTTTCACAAAATTATTTCTTAAACTGTTTTATATTCCACACTTTACAAGCATGTAATGAATTGTGAATACAGAAATTACCCCTTTGTGCCAACAGTTACTGATGGGAATATAATCTCCAAAATAATCATAAACAAAAATGGAGGCTACATTCTGGCAAAGGGAAGTCATTAAAGCTATGTCTGAAAAACAGAGTCAGTATTATGTTAATCAGCATTATTATACTGTTTTCTCTCTCAGAAATTGAAATGATGTGAGACAGCGAATACAGAAACTGGAAAATAATCAGTTTTTCATAGTGCTTAGGATACTGTCAAAATTATAAAGACTTTAGCCTGGAGATGGATGCTTCTATTTTATTAGCAGTCAGGTGTCACATCTATTCATTCAGGTCACTTGGTTTCAACACAGTGAGTATTACCTACATCCTAGAAAACATTACAAGGCTTAGACATGGAAGTCACATTTAAGTTTTACACTGTTTATTTTTAAATATTCATGTGCATCTATAATCACTTAGAGATATGTAAACATGTAAAACCTAGGGTAGTAATCATTGTGGCACTTTACTGACATTTTAATTATATAGCATTTAGTCAGAAAAAACTTCAAGATAAAGAACCCAAGACAGATGCACTCTAACATCACAAAGATAACACTGCAAGCCAGTCTTTGTTATATCTGTAGTGCTGTAACCTGAGCAAACTTTGTTTTGTGCCAAAATTCACTGACTGTGACTGTAAATATTTTCTGCATAGCAATGTTGAGCAGATTTAATTCCTTTGTTTTCATCTTCTGTTCTGATTATTCACTTATTTATTTGCCATTACCCGCAGACAACTACTGTCATAGTCAACTCAAGCAACCAGAAGTCAAATACTTCCTTTAGCAATTTCAAAAGTATAAAAATAGTTGGACACAGATCACAGCCATACAAAACTACACACTGATCACTGGTACAGGAAGAGTCAGTAAATATCAGTAAATATTTTTAATGTAAATTTACAGCTCTTTGCCCATTTTAAACTCTTCAGAAGGCTGGGGAATCCACATTGGAATTCTTTTGCATTGATTCCAGTACTATTGTATTGATTCCAGGCAATGATTCCACTACTGTTTATGTCTGATTTTTTTTTAAATCCCTTAAGCAGAAAGTGTTATCTTAATAAAATTATGGAATTCAATGCAACAATTTCAAAATTTGGAAGTATTGGTATCTAAGTAAAGAGACTTTTTTCCCCTTCCTTCAGAGAAATCAACAAGTCAGTCTGATGGAACTAGCTAAATAGGTCATATATCTAAAAACCTTTCATTGAACAGTTTCCTGGAAATACCAGAAAAAGAACTATTCTTATCTTAAATTAAAACAAAACATTACTGATAAATGAATCTCATGAAACTACACCTAGCGTAAGGAAGCAAATCTTTAGAGTTGATTAAAATTTCTATGTATAGTATTTTAAAATACCCCTAAATTTTGGAAAAATCTACAGTATATAAAATATTTGCTTCACATTAAAAACCTGCCCTTAAACAAAATCATGAGAAACCTTAAATGTGAGACTTAATGCATTCTAGAATTAGAAAGAAAGACAGACAGACAGACAGACAGAAAGAAAGAAAGAAAGAAAGAAAGAAAGAAAGAAAGAAAGAAAGAAAAAGCTTTAATCTCCTCATACTCTTTATTTTGTAACATGTTTCACAAATAGTTTATTATTAAAACTAGAACAGACTGTTTCTTAAATATATTCTGACAAAAAATCCAGTGAATTGTGAGAAAGAATAAACAGTGGCATGGAGTTTTCCTTCCCAGTCATGGTATAAGTATATAATTACATAATTGATTTCCTGTATTATTACACTTTTTGCATCTTGTGTTATTTCTGTACCCATCTAGTAATCATATGTGTTTCAGAAGTCTAGCAACAACTTCTGATGACCTTTTTCTGCACACTCAGGATAATTACATGCTAGTGCAAAGCTATGACATGCACAGGTAAGTAAGGGAATTTGTGTTAGGATTGTATTGATGCAGATTTGTGAAGAGTCCTAATGCAGCTATGGCTGAATAGATTGATCATATCTACCTTTATGATTGTTTCTAATGTATATTCAATAAAAATAACATCAAGATGTTTGGACTTCAATGTGTTTTACTGTTAAACAGAAGAATTATTTACAAATTAAATAGCACGCATAGTAAGAAGAGTACCTGAATTTATCCTTTAAGTGGAGACAATTCATATTATTCCCGTAAACTATTCTGCATGCAGTTAAAGAGGAAAGTAAGTGTATTCATCTTAAGAAGACAGATTTTTATACCATGGCATCTTCCTTCTTGCACATTTTGATAAGCTTGTTTATAATGTTAGAAACATAACCTGCTGACATTGGTATCTATTGAAATGAAAACGAAATTTAACACCTCAGAATACAGTTCCTTGAAACATATTTTGCTCAAAAATATGAAAAATACGAACTGATTTTAAATGAATACTTTCCTAAATGTTTCACTTTCACTATGTGAAATATTCCGTCACCAGAAAACATTCCGTTTTGAGATAGTCAGTAAGAACATGCTGGCATATCACCCTATATGAGTTGTAGCCTGGATGGTTCATGCAGCAGTGTTAACCTTGGTATTCCCATGTGAAAATATTCACTAAGATGCTCTCATAATATACATTTTTTCAAAATACAGAATGCTTTTAGAAGCTTATTTAAATAATATTCACTGAAATAAATTTCACATGAAAAAATGACCTGATTTTCATACTAGACTATTCCAATCTTCTATCCAAGTTCTCCATGTAAGTCATTAAAAAAAAAATAATAATAATAATCTTGACAGAACCACTTTGAAGCAAGTTTTCAACTTCAATAAAAATTCAAATGGACAGTAATTATATAATTGCACCTCCTCTCCAGGCTTTCTTCATAGGCATAACAGCTAAAGGCATTAAAAAAAATAGAATAGACTCTGGAGAACAGCTGAGAGCTTTATTCTTCTGTTTTAACTGACACCTTTGGTGAGCTTCATGTTCTTTATGACCCAATGTCATACTCCATACTTCGGATAATATTACTCAGAGGTCTTTTTTCAAGAGGTTTTACCTTTTAATTTCTATGATGGAATGCTAAAGTAGGTTTCTTAAGTAGATTTCATTAGGCAAAGTGTATTGCAAAGAAGGCCGAGAACAATCAATAACGATTCATTAATGTTATTGCAACTAACAAATAAACTGCTAATATTGTTGGTGAATAGAACAGTTTGAATATTAGTGCTTTTCATTATAGAGTAATAGTTGAAAAAAGAAATTCTTTCAGGACCCTTGTACAAAAAGTACAAGAAAAAGTACACCCATTAAAATCAGCTAGGAAAAAAAAAATCATACATCTCTTCTGAATAAATACAGGTCACAGCACACCACACTTATGAAAAAAGAACCTTTACATCCCATTTTATTCAAATAAAACAAAGTAGGGCTTCGGGATCGAGTTATAGATCATAAGAACCTGGAGACTAAAAGCAAGGGGAAATATGAAGTGCCTTAATACACTTGGTGACAAACCATTATCAAGATTTCAACAAAAGGTTAATGAATGCAATAGTAATAATTCTTGTGGGATAGAGATGACTTTGAAGAGAGATACAAAATTTCTTTTTGTATAAAATTCTGTTACATACTATGAAGAAGTTGTCACTGCATTGGAAATTATCTGAATTCATAGATGTTGAGTACTAAGTAATTTTACAGTAAACAACAGACAACATTTCCAGTTATTTGCTGTTCATAACAATTGGAGTTTGTATCTATGTTTGTATCTTTTATCTATGTATCAACAGTAAACAGCACAAGCATTTTGAACAAAGTATTACTCTCAGAGAAGTCTTCCAAAATACAGGCCTTAATGATGATTGTATATATGTTGCTAAAAAGTTGCAACAATTATAAATATTAAGTAGACATTTATCTACAATCTTCAGCTCATATTAATTTAGCTTTTGTGTACTACTATGTTGAAGTCAATAAAGACTTCTCCATGGGCTGCAGCATGGAGATCTGGTCCATGTGGGACCCATGGGCTGCAGGGGAACAGCCTGCTCCACCAGGGACCTCTCCACACGCTGCAGGGGAATTGCTGCTGCGTGCCTGGAGCACCTCCTGCCCTCCTTCTGCACCGCCCTCGGGGGCTGCAGGGCTCGTTCTCACTCCTCACTCTCCCAGCTGCTGTTGCCCAGCAGTTCTTTCCCTTCCGTAACTCTGCTCTCCCAGAGGCCCAACCAGTATCAATCACTGGCTCAGCAGTGGGTCCCTTTTGGAGCAAAGCTGCTGGGCTCTACTCACAGAGGCCACCTCTTTAGCCCCCATTCCACCAAACCCTTGCCATGTAAATGCAATACAACAGGCAATTTTATACTGGAGGATTTTCTTGATGGCTCAGAGTGCATCACGGGAAGAGTACAGAAGAGAACTATATATTAATCTTTGTATTAATCTAGAGTAGCATCTTTATCTGAGCTCTCCCATGAGTATACAGCAAGAGAGATTACTGTATACAGGAAGCGAGATTGAAGAAATGGACACTGGGAACATCTTTGTGTTCTTTTACAGGCAGAGAAAAGCTCACTCATTTGACTTCTGAGCAGAAAGGAAGCCACATGAAAGCAAACACTTTAGAATAAAACCAGAGCTTACAGCAACTTAGAAATCTGTACTTACATGTCTAAACAGGGCTTATTACTATGTACAAAATGAACATGGCATTACCCACTTCAAATGAAACAGAGCAAGTTGTGTCTGCTGGCAAAGTATATTAAGAGATCTACATTCCTAAAAGAGAAAGATTTGACGAAGAACTGCTGGTCATTTCTCAGCCCACATAAGTGTGACTTTCTGGAGGATGAATCAGAGCAAAGAAATTGGCTCTACAGAGTATTATACCATATAATAATTTGGGGACATAAATCTGCAACTTGTTTTGCAAATTCACTGTGAGTGACATTCCTTGAATCTCATTCTACAGGCAGCACTATTTCTTAAAGGTTACACTGGGTCAAAGATTTTTCTGATATAACCATTCATGCTTTTGTCACTCCAGCAGTGAACTGCTCCTTCCCTTCACCATGCCCACTGTTTGAAGACCTACTTCACGTTAGAAAGCCAACAGCAATACAGAAGTCTCTACCAGCTGCTTAGTCATTAAGTGGTGTTTCACAGAGGAAGCCCATTATTTATCAGAGTTCTGCAGTCTGCACTGGCACAAAGTTTTTTTATGGATGCTAGTTCCAACCTGTAAAATCCTAAACAGCTTTGATTTTCACTGTTGTTAAAATTGGCCTGTCTCTCTAAAGACTTTGTGGAGCTTGTCAATTAATCCTCTTATCGAAATCATAGAATGGCTCTTATTAAAAATCATAAAATGTGAGGAGGATTCTCAAAAAGATACTTAAAAATATATATAAACAATGAAATCTCCCACTTACCAAATTAATTTCACTTGCTCCATCAGTGATCATATTTAATGGTCTTCAAAGCATATTAAACTATGTATAAACTTAGAAAGGTTTTCACAGTCAGACCATGCATTACTTGAGTGTTTCTTTAAATAAGGTATACTTACCTTTCTAAAGATGGAACATATTTCACATACACATACAAAAAATAAAAAGGAAAAGGAAATGAAAAAAAAAAAAAAAAAAAGGAAAGAAGTGATATCACCACCACACAGAGGAATCTGTCATAACTTTAAATTGTTTGGAATTAAATATATCATGATGTGCTGTTAACAGTTCCAAGTTTCTCATTAGAGGTTCCTATTGGAATGCATTTCCTGAGAGAAAAGAGAAGCAAAACTTTTTAGATAAACTTCTGATTATGCACACTTATTATAAATTTAAGCAAACAAAATCCTTTACAGAAGTTTACTGTAAAATCCTAATACTTATTCCAGTTATGTTGACATGTAACATACTTGAGAAGATTTACTTCAGAAATCACAGAACATGTATTAGCACTAGAAAACTTACTGAATAGAAGCAGGTTGTAACATAGTAATATTTCCCAGGTGAAAACATTTTGTCTTCTTTCCACCACATATTTCATTTTTGGCTCAGCTCTCCTCAATTAAAATTGCCCGTTAAAAAAGTATGTATTATTGCATTTTTTAAAACTTTTAAAGATTTAATTTACATACCATAAGGAGAGCAGTCTGTGCTATTGTCCTTCCACAATCACAACTCTACCATGGGTTGTGTCTTTTCTTAAACTCACTGAAGTTTGTCAATGCATTCCATAATACAAGTGTGCCAGCTAGCTGAATAAATATAGGTACCACTTAATTTTAATATGCCTATGAGCTTTTCTAAGTGTTAAACAAGTTACACATATGATGTCTTATAAGGTTTTGCAGTTGTAGTTTAATTTTATAGAATCATAGTATGGTTTGGGTTGGAAGGGACCTTAAAAACCACCCAGTTCCAATCCCCCTGACATGGACAGGGAAACCTCCCACTAGACCAGGTTGATCAAAACCCCATCCAACCTGGCCTTGAACACTTTGAGGAATGGGGCATCTACTGCTTCTCTGGGCAACCTGTTCCAGTGCCTCACCACCCTCATAGGAAAGAATTTCCTCCTAGTTTGAAAGGAAAATATTTGTCCATTGGTCCACAGGCTAATATTTCATTTTAACACTTCATGTATCTGGTGATTAATAAGAGTAATATAAGTTAATTTAAAAAAATACAAGAACTCTCATAATAGAAGCTTATACATAAATAATTAAAATTTGCATTATAAACTCAAATTTATTGATATGAATTTTCAAGTTTGTTTGAAAAAAATGATATTACATTACCAACTAATAATAATAATTTTTAAAAATATATATCTTCGTTTAAAACAGAGTAACATTTCATTATCCTGACTGGTAACTGTTGTTTTAATTATCTCTCATTCTGCTGTAACTGTACAACAATACAGGCTTCATCACAGTGACCTGAGTACCCACAACGGAAACAAGTCACCTGCCCCCAGAATTTAACTGAAAATTGCTTTTGGTATGGATAGGACTGTGGTAAATCCCCATTGACTTTTCTCTGAGAAGTATATTAATCAGCTAGCCTGAGATGGCCTGCTATGTTGACAGAGAGGATTTGGAGTAGCACTTGGAAAGATTTCCAGCTAATTTCACTGGGATTTAAGTGAAGGTGTCTGCCTGAGAATTCAGCATTGCTCATGAATACACCCTCTAGCACACACAGGCATTCTTCACAAATTGTGATCTATACCTCACTCTAAATTAAATAAATGCAAAACATCTGTGAATGAGGGGAAGGGAAAAGAAACTGAGAACCTGCATATTTCTTAATGTTTAACGTACCCTCTTTCTGCAGGTATATTCAAGGTTTTCAAAGGATGTGGTCATATTTATGTCAAATAAATATGTCACATAAATATGTGGTCATATTTATGCCATGGAATAGATACCACTGTACTTTTAGCTGTGTTCACAGGTATAACGTTACATACTTAAAGACAAAGATTAAAAAGGAGCCAAAGATGCTGTGCTGTGCCTCATTTTTTATGCTTGCTAGAGATTTGAACCAAATTGCATAAAGCTTAGGAGAACACAAAAACACAGGTCTTCCTTACACAAGAATAATCATTCCTTGAACAAGAAAATTATGACTCAAGATTAGTTATTTCTGTAGACCTTAAAATGTATATTACATATCTTGCATCTTTATAAAGTAATCTCTTCTTCTAAGAAACTTACTTTATAATATGCTTCTTGACTGGGAAAAAAAGAAAAAAGAAAAAAGAAAAAAAGAAAAAAAAACTTTTCCAGAGAAATAAAATATTTTGAAACAGAGATTTTGCCCTATTCAGTAAAACTACAATACTACTAAATAGAAAAAATTATCGTCAGATTTCTTCAAAAGAAAGAAGAATCTTCTGATGAGAGATAAATGAGTAAACACTATTTGTCAAATGTAGACAATAAAAACAGACAGAAGTAATAAAATCACAGGAGATTTGAATAATCAGTAATCCGTTAATATAAGTTTACCTGACTATGTACATATGTGGAGACTTAGACATTAATATTAGACAGTTATTCTTAGGCAAAAAAGTAGGCTTCTGAGTCATCCAAATGAATACATTAACTATTTGTTTTCAATTAAAAGTAATTGCTTCTTCTCTCCATTTTAGTTTATTAAATGTTTTAGAAAAAAGTGTACTAGGTTTGAAAATCCTCAGAACTCTAATATTATAGCATTGTATTCAAATCAGTGCTAAATACAACACTTATTGACTGCAAATGACGTGTTTCTTGCCGGGTAGCTCACAGCTCCCCAGTGAACTGAAAAAATGTCAATGTATGCTTTCTCTCTGTGTGTAAACCTAACAAACTGTGTAGCAAAACTACTGCAGCCAATCAGTATCTGTTACTGAATATCACTCCATGTGACTGATGCTGTAATGGTGTAGTCAAATTTTTTTTGTCAAAGCTTAAGTTTCTTTCCTTATTGGCCTAGTAACAACCTTTCCTCGGATGATTAAGGTCTCTAAAATGCACTTCATATTATTAGATGATATATTTTGCCACATTAACTATTTGTCCACTAAGAATGAAATTTTAAATCCGTTTATCAGCTTCACTACTTAACAATAGAAAGGAATCATCTATTTCTTCTAACACGTCCTCCTCTATTTCAGTATATGTACAAAGAAAATTAATATTTCCATGTGTGTACGGTACTTTTTAATGAATAAGTGATCATTACCATAGACTTTAGGACTGCATCATGTTTGACAGGCATTTGATTGACTTAGAAATGAGCAAGGTAAAGCAAAGGAACACAACCAACAAAATCTGTAGAGCAAAAAATAAGTGGCAAACCTTAAAATTTACCATGCAACTTTGTTTTAACATCTCTATTTTCATTCAGCCTTTGTTACAAAACTCTTAACTACTTTTCCGTTAAACCTGTGTGAATGCATCTGTATAAATAACATAGTATAAACTGAAGGTTTACTGATTCTGTTGATGAAAATTTCAGGTACTTATACTAGATTTTTAAATCCTATCACAGAATTTACTGCAAAGATACAGTGCTGCTCACAAATAGAAGAAAACACTATTAAAAAAAAAAAAAAAAAAAAAAAAAAAAAAAAAAAGGAAAAAGTGAAATAGAGTCCACTAAGAGCCAATTACATTTGACAAAAAGAATTACATCTGACAAAAAGAAAATGACACCTATAGAAAACACTTTCCCTGAAACTGCAGAGTTTCTTGCAATATATCATTTCTTCACCATCACAAGTAATGGAAGCTTACCAAACATTTTAAATTCAAGCTCTTGACTTACCAATTACTGTTCATTACTAAAACCTTTCCAAAAACATTGGTGCGTGGTATATATTAGTAGTGTTCTTCCATATTTGGTGCAAATTCTGCAACCACTTTGATGTTAATTAGAACACTCGATATTTTCTGTTTTTTCTTTTCAAATTGTTGTTCCCAAGAATTAAATACATGTTGCTGAATTTACCCAACTTCTAAGGTCAGTCTGGTTTAAAACTGAGCATACTTTTGCTGTTCCAAAATAATAATAATAATAGTAAAAAAAAATATTATTATTATTATTATTATTATTATTATTAAAAAAGGTAATATTGACTGGTCATATGTCTGCTGTCAAAAGATTGAAGAAGTTTCCAGGTCAGTTGGGTCCCCAGCAGTACACACTTTCTAAAGAGACCTCACAGAAGAAGGCACAAACAAACTTGATTGTTTTCAATCAAAATGGTTTACAGAGTAAACAGGCAGGATAGGACAAACTGAGCAATCATGATCTTTATTCTTAAAATTTAACATTTTTAGAGAGCTATCTTTCTAGTGCAGTATTTAATATTGCGTATCTTGTTTAAAATTTGTTTGAATTATGGGTGAAGAGTATGCTGTCCAAAGAAATTCTAAAAGCATTTAACAATTATGCAGGGAAAGAGCAAATGAGAAGACCTATGAAAATCCTGCACACAAGTTTACAGTCTTGTACCTGTATACTTCATATAAAGTTCACCCTTGCTCCCACAGTTTTTGGACTATATTTGTGTCTCATTTGTAGAATATCCTTCCCCTACAAGCCAATGGAATCATGTGCAAGATACATATATACCCTGCTGTCTGCAGGCAAAGCATTGTCTATGCAAATTTTGGGAAGGGATGGTGAATGAATAAAGAAGATGAAAGACCATCTCCAGTTTCATATGGAGCGGCTGCCAGAAAAGCAAACAAATAGTCTCTGTGCCTGTAAGCTGTAAGACAAAAACAGAAATCTCACTTTGCTGTCATTTCATGCACAGTTGTCCAAAGACTGATTTCAAAGGATTTTTCGAAGTTGCATTGAAAATAAATCACAGCATTATATAACCCCACTCAGGAACACTAGCATTAAGGATGCCTACACGTAGGCAGAGAGGTTTTCAGTAAATTAGGTCTACAAAACAGAGAACAAAGAGGAATCAATCTTCCTCAAAAGAATAGTCTCTATTCTTGGGATCTAGACACCATGGCATTCTCCAGAAAAAATTTAGCCCTTTGAGAAATGTTTTTCCCCAGAACACATACTGAAATGGTTGTGCTGGCTATTGAACATTGTGCTAGCAGGTCTAGAACAATTTTACATGCAGTCTGTTATTTTCTTTCTTTATTCATCTAACATCTATGAATCCTTACGTTTCTCAAATATTTAGTACGTTAGGATTTAGCACAGAGTGAACTATCATTTAATTTGTCTCCATGAGGGAAAGTTTGAGGTAGAAATGTTCATTTGGGCACATACTTATGCAAACACAGTTGAATCTTGCATTGGTTGATTTTTTGTACCAATAGTGTGTTTGTTTACACGGAGATGAATGGCATACCCTAAGAACAATAAGAAATTGAATTCCTTTGAATGAATTGTGTGTGTTTGTTTATTTATTATTTATTTATTTACTGGGGGGAACAGTAGTATTATAAGTGAATTAAGAGGCAGAGAGAGCAAAACTTTTTCTTTAAACTCAATCTAATAATTTAATAATGAGTTACACCTAGCCTATCTGTTTCAGAACTGGTAGAGACAGTTAGCTGAGCCTCACTCAACAAAAAATAGTTGCAAGTTCCAGAACAATGTCTGACATCTGTGGGAACAGTAAAGACAGATGCAAATAGGGCCAGCAGCATAAAATATAGGTAAATACATACTCATCCTTTTCATATCTCATGAACAACTGAGTTAAGCAGTTTTCCTTCACCAACACATTACTCTTATTTACAACTTAGCTACCAAACGCATTCCAGTACCAACAGTGTCAGTGTTCTCTGGGATCCTATATAGACTCCTATTGTCCTGCTCTGACTGGCAATATCATATTACAAAACTGCAGAAAGAGCACAGGAAAACTGTATTATTTTAGAAGTGGTCTTGTCTTTAAGTGGGGTAAAGCCAAGTTAGCAAAGAAAACACATGGAAATAACCATGAAACTTCAGCATATCCTTTCTGGCTCATTTATTTGATATGGTGAGACTGCCAGTAAGTTCAAGAAAAGAGCAGAAAAACAGATGTAAATGACTTTTTGAGGTACCTCTCCTTTCTATATTCACTTCAATAAGACGCCCCCCCCCCTCCCCCCCCCCCAAAAAAAAAAAAAAAAAGTGTAGCAATTATTTGGAGCCAAGGCCAAAAAGCCAATGCCTAAGTAATCTCTCTGACCTCAGCCTCTTCTTTACACCAGAAAGCTACAGTTGCGTCTCTTTAAAAATCCTGGAAAAAATAAAAGGCACAAATGACCTAACCTATCATTCAGAGCTAACACCAAGCAACTAGGGCAACCAGTACCTGTATTGGCTGCTACTGGATGACAGCAAAAGGGGAACAATGACTTTGACCTTGTTTGAACAGACAGAAAATGATTTCTACAAGATTCTCCACATTTTATAGCAGTGATGACTATAAGCTTCTATTTGAGGGTAAGGCACAGCAGAGTCTTCTCTGCCTTTGTGCATCTCCCACTAAGCCACAGCAAGTATAGTAGGCTTGCAAAGTTTATGAAGACAAAATATTCCCAAGAACAGAAGAATATATTGCTACTAGAATCTTTACATTATCTCCCTCACGCAACCTTAATTAAGACTTGGAAAACAATCATGCTTTCAGAAGAAATCTGCATTATTGGTGTTAGAATTGGCTATTCCACCTGTCTCCATGCCCACAGGTACCAATGGCTTACAAAAGACAATTTACAAAATGCAGTTACAGACAGGCCACACGTGTAGATGTGGCAGATTAGAGGAAAGTGCTCAAACCAGCAACATCAATTTGGACTACTACATATGAAATCTGATTGCCACTTGCCCTGACTGTAAGGAGCAGAAAGCCACAGCCATTCTGTAAATAGTTTCTATTTATGTTACACCTGCAGACAAAAACATGATTTGAGTGACATCACCAGTAGCTTGTACCTACAGAATACAGCACTCCAATAAAAAATTAAGATTGCACGCGACTTTTACACCCAGACAATTAAAGATTTTGAGCACTACAAAGAAAATCATTCCAATTAGGTTTAGTTTTCTTCCCTCTCAGAAGTTTTTGTTTTAAAAGACTTGAATAAATCCTTGCTGCCAAGGAACCCTTCCTTCCCTCATCCCCACACACTATAAAAAAACTATAGCTGTTTTTCCAGGAACTCTCATTCTACAGGCCAAGGGCTGTTCTCAGTGATGAGCATTAAGCCGATATTTAACAGATGTAGGATCAGATCCACCAATTGTGTCATTAAGTAGGGGGAATGCCACAGTTCTGACACTACATAGACCATTGCTGACCCAACTCATTGTGGATCACCATTTGTCACATTTAAGTATAGTTTATGACCACTTTAACAAAGTTATTCTGAAATGAATTCTTGTTCACTTTGGATAATCTCCCATTTCCTTTAGAGAGCCAAACTACCCTTTTAAAGTTATTCTATCTCCTTAAAATTATTTTCCTCCTCTTGTAACTAAAGGAACCAAACCAACCAAACAAACAAACAAACAACAAACCGACAAAAATACATTATATGAGCTTCACGTTTTCCAGTAGGAAAACTAGGATAAGTGCCAATATTTCCCTTGGATCCAGCTCCAAATTTCCAAGCAAGTTTTTTCGAAGAACCCTCCTCATCTAACTTCTTCCACTAATAACTCCCCATTTTATTACTGTTGGAAGCAGCTCTGCAGTTCTGTTATATTTAACACTGAATTATTCAACAGCCTTATTCTATAACAGTTAATTTTAAGACCATCTAAAAACATAAAATTTTATATTTACTGAATGAAATAAACAACAAACAAACAAACAAACAAACAAACAAAGTTACTTAACACTTGATTGCCCTAACTGTTCTGTGAAATGGGGAAAGTGATAAAGGGAACAAAGAAATTAATATATGACTTATTTATTTGAACTGCCTTTGAATACTTTGAGGTACAAAAAGGAATACAGGAATTGCAGACTTTTAAAATGTATAAAAATAGATGAAGAAATAAACACTCTTTTGGAATAAAGTTGAACTAAATCTGACCTGGGTTGTAAGACAATAGTAATTTGTAAAGCTTTTTCAGGTAACATGATGTAACAAGGGCTAATTAAATTTAATTAACACTAAATGAAATTGCAAATGTCTCCAAAATTATTACTGGTTATGCTCAGCTAATCAGCACAGGAATTTCGTACAAGAAGTATAGCTATGGTTTGTACAATAAAGATTTTTTGGCACTAAATACCTCATGATTTTAAATCTAAAGATCTTAGTTCCAATAAAATTAAGTTCATTGACCTGGGTTAGGCTATGATAACTAATGTCCTATTGACCAACCAGAAAAAAAAAAATGCAGTCTTTTTGAATTGCTATTTCTCTGCTGCTCCATTCATTTATTCTCTGTGCGCAGAAGTGCCTGCTTTAGAAAGCAATTGCTTACACTGCTTGCCTGCTCAAGTGTAATACTGAGACTGCATGCTGCTAATCTCAAAACTTTCTTTTACTGACAGTCGGTGTTCATGTTGATGTTATATTGAATGTAGCTGATCAATATAGTCTAGGAATTCTAAATAAATGGGAAAGAAAGAGGAAGGAAAATTGCTACCCCTACAAAATACCGAAGAACTTTCATGACAGCTACTTTGTCTTATTTATTGCAATGATAGTGCTGTTTTGTCTCTACTATTCACCCAGCTCCAACCTCTTAAAGATCTTCAGGGCATATGTACTTCAGGGAATTTCCAGCAGAAAAGGACTAGGTTAGATAAATTTACACAGAAAACTATATTCAGCTAGTGGTTTGGCAAAAATCTTTTTTACCTCAAATCCAATGAATAAGATGCCTTTCACAGGTCATATATTTTGCCATTACTTGAAATGAATACAAACATGCTTCAGTAAAAGATGAAGCACCACCAGAATTCTAGACTTTCCTTGCTTCACTGTTTCATTCCCCCCTCACTGCTGACCACATTCACAAGCAGAGGATGTTGAAATGTTATGCTGCAAGCATAAATTGAAGATAATTTTTGTTGGACTGCTGCTGCACCCATAAAAATGAAGGTAACTGAAAAACTCAGCCAATAGTTTTCTGACTGTCTGCTGGTAAATGAATTTGTTTGCCAGCTATTGGTGCTCCATGCAGGAAAATGGAATCAGCTAGACAATTCTGAGGGAAAGAAAATACTGTCTTAGGTGCTGAAAGCTAAAGGTGGCTTTTGGCCTATTTCAAGATGAGTAATTTTCAATGAACATTAGGCAACAAGATGCCTACCTGAAAAGCTTAATAACCCACATTTTCTTGAGGTGAAGCTTTGCTGGTAGATTTCATAACATTTGATGTGATGCAACTCAACTTAGTGGTATCGTATATCGTACAAGGCAATTAGTTGTCCCCATGCGTTTTTACAAATGTTTCCAAAAAGATGGCACTACTTAAAGAATGTTTATCATCAAATGTAGCTTCCCATTGGGATGCAAACTTTCAAATGGAATATTCCAGTATTTCAAACATCTTTTAGCATTAGTTTTAATCTTTTCCTTGTGAACCAGGAAGAAAATATACTTACATGTCAGACTTTACCTCTACCTTAAGGTAATTTAACCCACTTGAATTGAACCAAATATATTTAGGGTTAGAAAGAAAGTCCTGGGGTGCTAGAATAGCTAGCCTTTTAGTAAAACGTCAAGTGAAAAAAAAAAAAAAAAAAAAAAAAAAAAGATTTAAGTCTCTAAAGATTCAGGTGATCTTTGTGGAATTTTATTTGAAAACTTGTAGATAGTTGTGTTGAGGACTCTATTACCATATGATGATACAATAAAAAGTAAATTTCACGCTACCTGGACTTCATTTGAAAAAGGAAAGCTGTTACATATTTTCCAAAATTTAATTGACTGTATATTCGACACTCCCCTATTATATCTGCCATGATGTCTTTTCAGAAAAGTTTCAATGTGTAACTTATATTGTAGCTTTATGAAGTAATTATTCTTTCACTAACTGTCAACGAGGTTTGATTAGTTTGAGAATAATTGTGTCTGTAGTTTGAGATGAAAAAGGAAAGGAAAAAAAAAAAAAGGACATTTTTAAAAATTAAATTGCTTTTTATTTTTAATGTTTATTTGAAAAATCCAGGACTTTGCCAGTCTTCCCTGATGTTACTACCTAAAACAATGAGTTGTTTTGTCCATAGCATTGATAAATAGAAAAATTAAAAGCTGGAATATCTTGTGTCTTTTACTATGGAGTAGTAAGCTTAAGTGATAGCTAAGAGATATAGGAATCCAAACTTGAGAAATTTGTAGAACCAAATTTATACCATCGCAAATAAGACAAAGAACATGTTTCCAAAATATTTAAAACAAGCTCTATAAAATCAGGAACAAAGAAAGACTAGAAAATGTGGAGTTTGCACCAGCACTCCTTTCACCTGTACAGACTGTGCATGATCAATGACACTACTCATTTACAACATTTCCCTCACCTTTCATAGACAGTTGACAATGCTTTTTATTTACTCTTAGCTGCAGATTGCTACTGCAACTTGGCAGTTAGATTTCAAAAATCATTCTTTTTATTTAGAATGTATTTGAATTAACCAAATTTGACTTTTAAACAGCAAGGTGCATGTACACATGTATTTTCATCTTCAGTGTTACCACTTGACAAACTGATTAATGCTGAGTCAGACTAACTTTCTATGCAACATAACACATGCTAAGTATTTCAACTGTGTATGATACTTGTATGACAAGAGGTTTGGGTTTGGGCACATGACATGACCTACCTCTACCTTTATAGTGCTGTAGTAGGAAGACAACTCAGGGCAAATAAAGGGTAAAAATATCTACAAGCATACAGGGATATAAGAATGCCACCAGTTCTTGAGGAACTGTGATAAGAGGCAGTTTCTGCAACACCTTTTAGAGATTTGCAAGGCTTTCCAAAAATGTCTGAGAAAAGGTTTAAAACACATTTTCAATTACCATGTTTCCAAGGTATCATTTGATATACAACAGGTAGAAATAACAATGAAGTAGAACATCTGATTTTTCTAGATTATGCTCATATTTCTTAACTAGTAAACAGCAAGCAAAAAATTTGAATAGGAATAAAACCTAATATAGGTAGAAGTGAATCATATATGCTGAATACACAACAAAGATTTCTAGAAAATATCTGCAATTATCTTCCATTTTTTTTACTATGAAAACTCTTGTTTAACTAGGTAGGTCACATTACTTGGTGATCTTGGTACAATAATCAAGAAAACATTCCACTCAAAAATGAGTTCTTGATTATAAATTTTATTTGCTGATTTATTCTTATGTTTACATGTTGGAGATTGTTGTAACGAAGAAACAGCATAACCATACCTGCAGTCAGGTCTTCCTAAACACAACTGCATTTGTTTCCTAAGAAAAATGGAATTAAATTAATCAAAAAATTTTTGTGTACATTGCAACATAATCTGAGGAGATAGCAGATGGGGCATTCCATTGTTTAATTTTAACTCTGTATAAATCCCGAGACATTTGAATTTTTCACATTCAGTTTTACTGCAAGCACAGCTTTCTGCCTACTTTTTGTCCATTTCCTCTTGATAACATCTTAAAGTATAAACCAAAAATAAAAATAAAAATTAGAAATTGAACCAGCTATATGCCACCTTGATATGAAAAGGTAGCTTTCAACTCTGATTTACTTAGGAGAGACTTTCATACAAGGTTGTTACGTCATGGACACATGCAATACCCAGAAAACTAAATGTTGACCAAATCATTCTCTCAACTTTCCATCTTCTAAAAATATACACCTGCAGTCCAAGGAGAATAACTTTTCAGCTACAGTGACTCATAATCATAAATTGGATCATAATCCAGTAGCCTTAGTAAATGCAAGACAATTCTGACATGTGCAGGTTAATTACAGCATCAAGGAAAGCTATTCATTCTTCCACCTTCCTACACTTATTTACTTGTCATTTTTACAGTCAATGTATATTTAACTCTCCCTCAGATTGTTTTTGCCAAACTGCTCCAGCGTAGAATAGAAATTGATCTTGGGATCTCTTGAAATGGAAGCAGTAGTTTCATCTGCTGAGAAGACAACTCACGATACTTTATCTTGTTTCTTTAGCTGTCACTGCAGATCAGTAGAATCAACACATTACCTATTTTCTAGAAAGTTTTATAAGGTTAAACAGGCAAATTATTAGTTCTTATGAAGATGACTTAATGCATCCAAAAACAGGAAAAAATATTCTCGAATTAAGAAATGCATTTTCATCTCTTCATTGTTGTAAAAATAATATTTTAATGTATTACTCAAAGTTTTGCAGTGATACTATTTCTGCAAGAACACTTTTGTAGATGTCAATAGAAGAATCCCCATAGTCCAACTCTAGGCCACCTGGATACTGGTAACAAAAGCTCAGAAAGGCATTCCTACAAAAAAAAAAAAAAAAAAAAAAAAAAAAAGGCACAGAAAACACATGGGGTCTACAAACTAGACTCATACACTTTAAGTTACTGTTGTCAGAACTACCCACTTCTGTCTATTTATTTCATTTTAAACATGTACAATAAACATGACATCATTGTGCATTGGGTTTACATGGCAAGGATTTGATAGCACAGGGGGTGCAGGGTTGGCCTCTGTGATCAGAACCAATGTCAGAGCAGAGCCAGCTCCTGGTGGCCACAAAAGGGACGCGCCGCTCGCCAGAGCAGAACCAGGGAGCAATGCTGGCTGTGCCTCTGGGAGAGCAGAGTTAAGGAGGGGAAAAAAATGCTGGACAACAGCAGCTGGGAGAGAGGGGTGAGAAACAGCCCTGCAGAACCAAGGTCAGTGCAGAAGGAGGGTAAGAGGTGCTCCAGGCACGGAGAAGAAGTTTCCCTGCAGCCTGTGGGTACCACAACAACCTCATTGTATTACCAAAGTGGAGGATCTGGCACTTAGCCATAGAATCATAGAATCATGGAATGACCTTAAAGATCATCTAGTTCCAACCCCCTGTTATAGGCAGGGACACCACCCATTAGATCAGGTTGCTCAGGGCTTCATCCAACCTGGTCTTGAACACCTCCAGGGATGGGGCATCCACAACCCCTCCTAACATCTATTTTAAATCTCCCCTCTTTTATTTTAAAATCATTCCCCCTTGTCCTACCATTATCTGATTGAACAAAGAGTCTTTCTCCATCTTTTTTATAAGTCCCCTTCAAGTACTGAAAAGCTGTAATGAGGTCACCCCAGAGCCTTCTCTTCTCCAGGCTGAACATCCCCATCTCTCTCAGCCTTTCTTCACAGGAGAGGTGCTCCAGCCCCTTGATCATATTCGTGGCCTTCCTCTGGACCCTTTCTAACAGCCCGACATCCTTCTTGTGCTGGGGCCCCAGACCTGGGTGCAACACTCCAGCTGGGGCCTTGCAAGGGCAGAATAGAGGGGGACAATCACCTCCCTTTACCTGCTGGTCACCCCTCTGTTGTTGCAGCCCAAGACACAGTTGGTCTTCTGCGCTGCAAGCGCACACTGCTGGTTCATGTCAAGCTTTTCATCCACCAGAACCCCCAAGTCCTTCTCTGCAAAGAGTCTCTCAATGAGTTCTCCCACTCTGTACTCATGTCTGGGATTGCCCCAACCCAGGTGCAGCACCTTACACTTTACTTGTTGAACCTCATCTCATTGGCCTCTGCCCATTGATCCAAACTGTTCTGGTCCCTCTGCAGGGCCTTCCTACCCTCCAGCAGACACTTCTCCCAATTTGGTGTTATCTGCAAACTTACTGAGAGTGCACTCAATTCCCTCACTCAAATCATCAATAAAGATATTAAAGAGGATGGGCCCCAACACTGACCCCTGGGGAACACCACTGGTGACCAGTCACCAGCTGGATTTTACTTCATTCACCACTACTCTCTGGGCACAGTCATCCAGCCAGTTTTTAACCCAGCAAAGGGTGTACCTGTCCATGGGCTGCCAGCTCCTCCAGGAGAATACTGTGGGAGACTGTGTCAAAGGCTTTGCTGAAGTCTAGGCAGACTACATCAACAGCTTTTCCCTCATCCACCACACAGGTCACCCAGTCATAGAAGGAGATGAGGTTGGTCAGGCAGGACTTGTCTGTGTTCTCACACAGTCTATGGAAAATATACTGTCCCATCACTATCCATGTGTCCCAGCAGTAAGGATGACAGAAGGAGCAGTGAAATCCGCTGTATCACATTGTGCTGTGCTTGTATCCCTAAACATTTCCTTTATAAAAAGAAAATGAGAAATTAACAGGAGCTAGAACCAAAACAGCATCTACCTTGGCTCTACTGCTTACATTTTGCTCTGACATTTAAGAATTGATATATTATCATATTTCTAAAAAAAAAAAAAAAAAAAAAAAAAAAAAAAAAAAAGGAAAAGCTTCAAAATTGTACATTTAAATATGCTTTGAATTTGTTTTTATCTTCATTTGCATGGACTTAAATCTTTCTTAACACGTAGCTGAAGTGATTTTGTTGTCTTTTCAATTAGTAGTCCCTCTGTACCTCATCCCTACCCCTCAGAAGACTATAAAATTTTAATACAGACAGCTCTTTTATGAGAGAACAATACTGAAATTTTATCATAAGAGGCATAAAAAAAATGCACTAGGAATAAAACAACAACAAGAAACAACCTTTATCCAGCAACCATTAGAACCCTGTCTGCTTTAAAAAAAAATCAGCATCAATTGTCTGTTCTCTCATATTTCTCAACATTGCAGTTCCTGACTGGTGCATTCATAAACATCCTCAGGATTTCATTATTGCCTAGCTACAGACAGCTGCATACTGAGCAGAACAACCCTCTGTACATTGTGTTTCAAAGCTCACATCTCTTGCATATACAACCACTTTTTTACTTTTTATAATGGTCAAACACTTTGATGTTATCTTTCTCCTCTAAAATCCAGGCTCTGAAATCTGCATTGTGCACAAATATGTACTAAAACATTCTCAAGTAATATACACCTAATTCGGGATCTCATTTTCTTGAGTGAAACCAATGAAACAAACGAGAACTCAAGGTTTGATAGCAACAACAGATTATTATTATGTATAAATTACTCCTCCTGCTGTCTTCTTCCCAATGATCTTTATATAAAGTGAGGCAAGATTTTTTACTCCTATTATTCGTAAAAGAAAACAGCAAAAGCAAACACTCAGATGACAGGTTTCTAATGTGGAATATGGGATGACCTCTTATAATCCAGTCTTGGAAAGCTGAATGTGACTTACTCTCAGCATATTTTCCCTACCAGTGAAATCCAGATATGCTAGAACAAGACTAGTGTTATTCTCCAGGTGTTGGATCAGGTAAATTCTCAGACACTCAGAAGCATGCTGTGTCCCGATTTTGAGTGGGATAGAGTTAATTTTCTTCATAGCAGCTTGCTGTATTTTGGATTTGTGATGAAAAAAAATAGTGTAGATTACACAGTGGTATTTTAATTGTTGCTGAGCAGTGCCTGCACAGCCTTCTCTCTGTCTCACTCTGCCTACTAGTGAGGAGGCTTAGAGTGCACTGCAAGTTGTGAGAGGATACAACAGGGACAGCAAACTCAAAATGACCAAAGGGTTGTTCCATGCCATACAAAAACACACAGCAATAAAAGCTGAGGAGAAAGAAGGATGAGAGGGGACATTCAGAGTGATGGCATTTGTCTTCAAAGTACCCGTTGCTCTTGATGAGCCCTGCTTTCCTGGAAGAAGCTGAATATCTGCCTGCTGATGGGAAGTAGTGAATAAATTCATTGTTTTGTTTTGCTTGTATGCATAGCTTTTGCTTTACCTAGCAAACTGTCTTTATCTCAACCCAAGAGTTTTCTCACTTTTACCTTTCTGAATCTCTTCCCCATCTGGCTGTATGGGACTGACTGAGTGGCTCTGTGGTGCATAGCTGCCTACTAGGGTTAACCCTCAACATCTGGAAAACATACCTGCCCATGATATAGCCAAGAAACATGACTGAGTACTCTCATTGCCATCAGGAAAAAATCTCAAAACATTTAACACGTAATATTTGTATGTGTAACTCTAATCTTCCATCTTTGGGGGCTAGCTAGGAAAATAATGCATGCTCATTTTATTTTTGTGATTAAGCACTTAATCAGTAAAAGTAGTTGTCCGTGGTAATGAAGTTAACTGAGATGCTACTACTAATTAAAAGTAAATGAGTGATCTTACAATGTTCTTATCCCAAAGTTAATTATATCTGTTTTCTGAAGTGCTGTTTTAAGTTTCAGAAAATAAAGATGAGCTACAATCAAATACTACCACAGCTATACTGCAGAACTGTGCAGCTTTAATTTAAATGCACAAAGAATGAGAAAATATTTCACTCATAATAATCAATGTTGAAGTTTATTAAGTGACTCTGGTGATCACATTTCTTATCTCACATGTAGTAAACACATCAGTAGTAAACACAGTCAAATCCAAAGAGCACAGCAATTTCAGAATCTTAAGCAGTATTTCATATTGAATTTTATTATTTTAGTTTATCATAGCACAATACATCCAGTCTATTTCCAGTAGAAAAAAATCCTGAGCGTCTGGATGCAACTGCTGATGCATATTAGCTCTACCCAAAGGATGATCACCACTTGCTTTCCAATGTGCACAAGATCGAACAGCTGGTGCTAGACTGCATAGATGTTGTTGTTGTGAGAGTTCATAGATGCAGGTGAACAGGGTGCACTACAGGAATATGGGCTGTCTGTCAACCTGGCTCAGTGCAGAGCTGAGTACTGTTCAATTCTAAGCTGGTTGGGACCATACAGAATTGCATAATAAAAGAAAAAATATTGAGATTTAAGATCAAGTGTTAAAATAGGAAGCAATTTAAGTTTGTTCATTTCTATAGGACATGACCTATGGTAGATTCAATAGAATATAATTGTCAATAACCTTATTTCTTTCACAGATATTACAATTCAGAAGTATTGCTTAGAATGCCTTGCAAGTTTAATTTAATTACTGTAGCACTGACCTTTTTATACTATTAACAAATAATCCTTTGTCCCTCTAGATTGGATTGTTTATTACATTTTCTTCCCACAGCTTAAAGTACATTGATTTCCAATTACCGGTTTATAAAACTGCCAAGTCATCTTTGTTGCATGACTTTTCTCCCCCCAAAACAGTTTTAGAGGTATATAGGTCAAAGGAGGTAATAACAGCATTAATTAAAAGTTACAGGATAAAACAGATAGACCCAAACAAAAATAAAAATACTGATTATTTCAACAAGGTCAGTGTGTTTTACACAGTCATACTAACTCAAGAGGGTTTCTTATCATAAAAGTTTTATTTTCTATATCAGAGATCTTATTTGTCAAAAACAAGATAGGGTTGACATTTAAACGGACAACTAAATGACTATTACAATCAGATTTGAGTGGGATCATGACAGAGATACCAAGTTTAAGAGAATAAGAAAATATGTGTTTTTTCTGTATAAAAACATAATAATAACCCTAATATTGTAGCCTTATGTGAATTTACCATTATGATTTCTAAGCAAACATCCTTCCTCCAAGTACCATCAATCCAGCCACTGGATGACAAGTAAATCTTGCTATGAGCTGAAACACTACACCCGAAGTCACATTACCTGAATCGCTTTCATAGGATTTCTATGTACATCTATAAAATCATTCATGGCAGGGTAAATGTTCCAAATGGCATCTTTCCTTTTTTTTATTCTTATTATACTTTTTTTTTTTCCCCTTGGAACAACAACAGATGTTTACCAGATCATAATAACTTCCACAATTTCAGGACTGCTGTATAGCACTTTACAGTCTTTACTACTGATCACTTCTTCCACTGGAGTTTGATATTTTGGCATAACAGAAACTGTTTTGAAAATGGAAAAAAACTCTTCCATGGCTTCCTGTTTACATTTGCTGACCTAATCTTAGCCTACAATTACCACACCCTATTGCCCTTTAGTCAATAAAAAGCACAAGCATTTCTGGGAGAATATTTTTTTGGACACTGTATCCATCACCCACTGACTTTCTGATAATAGGTTCCTCAAATGTTTCTTCAACACTGAAAGCATTTCCTACCAATATAATTATGAAGACTTCTTCGATGATCTTTCCAAATTGTCACATTTAATCTAAAAGTCAAAATGCCACTACTATTTATTTCAATATTTTTACCTCAAAGCTACAGGAAAAATAATATAACATTTTTTAAAATAAGGCAGTTATTTTTATTTTTATTTTTATTTTTATTTTTATTTTTATTTTTATATTTTTTCTTTCATTAACTTCTGTAGATCAAACCTTAAGAAAGTAAATCTGACTTGTACTTTCATAGTCCTTGGCACAGTTAGGCTCTTTGTTCTTTAATAATTGGCAAGAGCCTGTAAGGTACTGAGGTCAAATAGAATATGCAGAGCATTGTCTCTTGAGCCAGCTATGTTCTAGTGAGGTTGGGGACTTGTGCAACAGCCAGGCCAGGTCTGTGCAGTGGGTCTTAAAGCAACTACAAGTATCAGACAGCATTGAAAGCTGCACAGCTATCCTTTTGTCTTTCACTCATTTCTTCCTTAAGACTACATCTACTCTTTTGCAAGTGGCATATGCAATCTGTTCACAGAGGGCACCTAGGTCATTTTTGCAGAAATTATCCAATGAACTTCTTGGTACAAGTGCTTTTCCTATAAGACATTTCTCTTATTTCAACTATGATAACCACAGCTTGTGCTGTCCTGTACACAATCATTCAGATGATTTTTTTTTCTAGAGCTTTATCCTACACCTGCATTTATGCATATATTTATGCTGTCCTAAATACTTAACAAATATTAACAAAATTTAATTCTATGGCTGATTTGCAGTCATATACACTGAGAGAAAAGTGATTTCCCTGTCTTCAAGCAATTTTGGAATTGAACTTTTAGTTCTGCATAGTTTTACTCTGAATATTTATTTATTTGTTTGTTTGTGCAGGCATCAGTATTGTTATACCATTGAGATCTAATAGTTTAATCTGACAATATTGATACAATACCTGAGTTGTTACTAAGACATAGTATGTTAGCTACCTCTCAAAAGTAATGGATCAGCATTTATATTTATATACACCAGCAGCATGCTAAGATGTCTTCTCCTCAAAGTGGTTGCATAGTTGAGTAAGGCAAGATGATCAAAGGAAGGCTAAGCCATCCAGTGGAAAGGAACAAGTCAAGAAAAATGATATTGCAGATGGCATATTTATTTGCGACATTATTTATCACAAAAAGTTTATAGTGAAACTGAAGTAGAAATTCAGTGAGTAACCTTTTAGTCTTACTATCACACCTCTCTAGCATTGCAGTACTCTGTTGTCCTTAGCCATAGTAATTCCAGCAGTAATCTTTGAATAGATTAATAAATAACAACTTTGAAAGTTTGCGTATTTTTCTTGCTAAGAATATATAAGCCACATAACCTACAAAGCCAGATCTACTACCGTGTAGTCTTAAATTTATAGCAAGGTGACTTTTTTAATATAGTTTATGCATCAATGGAACATTACATCTCTGAACACGTTGCCTATTCCCTTGTTACAGAACACTGTCAGAGTTAACAGAAACAGGTGAGACTGTTCACCCCAAGCAGTTCAATGAGGATATGTCCTAAATTTTTTTAAAGCTCATTGGGATGATCCTTAATGAAAGGGCTTTCCTAAGTGCAAGTCACTGCCATTTGCAATGAAAATATCTCACATTTTCTGTTAATGTTTTGACAGATTAAGTTATCTCTGTGCAACATTTTATTGAAGCTACCTCTAGACAGAGGGTAGAAATAAGTTTATAGCAAAAATAAAAAAAAAATAGTATAAAGGTTTTTAAGAAGGTCAGGAACTATAACAAGGCTTCATCTGGAAGACATAATGTAAATGTGAGATGTTTTCTTGGGGATATGTGGTGGGCCTGTATAAACACACACAGAAAAAATATATTTTGTCTTGTATTTTGCAGACCAGTCTCTCAGTCTGACTGAATTTCTGTGTGCAATTAGAGCTGGATCAGCAATACAGTTTATCATCCCAATAAGCAGCTCCTATTTACTTTGCTTCTTATAGCTAAAGCTCTAAGAATAGAGCTATAAGACTATAACTAAGGCTGTAGAAAACTAAACAAAACCATATAAAATAAAATAAAAGCATTTAGTGCAGTTAAGTTCCATTTTTGTTTTAAATTGGGGGGTGGGGGTGGGGGTGGGGGAGGGAGGGAATCATTTAAGCCTTGTCCCAGGAGCAAATCAATACTTCGTATCTCAATAGAAGTTTTATATATATATGTATATAGGTATATAAAACATTACTATCTATCTGATGTGGCATGACTTTGAAGATTTCAACTGCACCGCTGTATCCAAAGCACATCAGGGAAAGTAGCTAATGAAATTGTAACATTTTGGGTAGTACCGAAAAGGGAATTTAGCTTACAAAACTCTCAAATCACAATGAGAAGTACACAATGAACCAGTTTTGCCCCCAGCTTTTAATGATGTTGCCATACTTTATATAACATTATGATCTTCATTGCTAGGACGTCAAAGAAAATGACGTTGGAGACATGGAAGATTGTTCAGCTGATTTTCTTCCTTACTCTTATCAGACTTGGTAACATGAACACTGTATTGGGTTTACATGACAAGGTTTTGGTAGCACAGGGGCTTCAGAGGTGGCCTCTGTGACCAGAGCCCAGCACATGTCAGAGCAGAGCCAGCTCCAACTGCTCCCAAAGGGACCCACCACCAGCCAGAGCAGAGCCAGGCAGCAATGCTGGGTGGGCCTCTGGGAGAGCAGAGTTAAGGAAGGGAAAGAACTGCTGGGCAACTGCTGGGAGAGTGGGGTGAGAAACAGCCCTGCAGCCCCCAAGGGCAGTGCAGAAGGAGGGCAGGAGGTGCTTATTGTCCCTGCTCTGGCCAGCAGCGGGTCCCTTTTGGAGCAGCTGGAGCTGGCTCTGCTCTGACATGGGGCAGCTGCTGGGCTCTGTTCACAGAGGCCACTCCTGCAGCCCCCCACTAACATTTTGTTTTCAAGCAGCATCTCCCTTGTTTCCTCCACTCCCAAAACCAAGCAGTGTCTAATTCTTCCTGTGCATTTGTACAGCACCTTTAAGCATTTACTGCTGTAATAAAAATAAAGCTTCTGAAGAAGTGAAAAGCTCTAAATCAGCAAAATTGAGCAAAACAATTGTCAGCAATTTGTTCACAGAGCCATAGCAGGGCTACAAATATTTGAAAAATCTGAGTAACTCATGTCTGTATCCCAACTAGTCTTGTAGTAGTCTTTAGTCCTAATTCAACAGACTAATTACACTATGCCCTCTTATTGATGGAGTAGCTTTTAAGAGCTTGGTGTCTTTTTGATAAAGCTCTATCTTACTCCATCAAAACGCATTAATAACTACACGAATATCAAGAGCTTCTCAGTTTATCACACAGCAATTTACTGTTGCCAGGTCTTCCCAGAGAATGCTTATTCTACTCATTCTCTTTCCATATATTCAACTTAGTGACTCTTCCCCTCAACATGACAAAGTTCAATTTTATATGCAGGTATCTAAGAAGTTGTATCTAAGCCCTTATTTCTCTTAAACAGAGAGATAGAAAGATGTTGTTTCTTCCCTTTTGCACAATGAAAGGGATTTATTTCCTATCACACCTTATTTCTCTTACCTCTCTTGTTAGACTGCCCCTACTCATCAGTCTCTGTAAAAATCCTTCAAAACTGCATCTCATATCATGTTTCTAATACAGCCTTTAGCTACCAAGATTGTTCTGATTTTACTTGGTCTTACATCTTTGATAGCCAATGTTTATAACTGGTGTTTTGACACAGCAAGCAAGGGAGTTAACAAGGGTCTATATTCACCTTTCCAAAATCTCTCTCAGTGGGAGATTGTATACGCATTATGGGGTCACTAGGCATTGCTCTGAAAAATTACTATAAAACACAACAAACCCACCAATGTGAAGTTTGGGTTGGGACAATTTAGTGTTAATATTTCCAAAGGAAAATCTTCTACTTAAGGGCAATCAGGTGTTACAGAGAGTTCACTATGTTCAGGCCTGTCCTGGTTTCAGTTAGGACAGAGTTAATTTTCCTCCTAGTAGCTGGCAGGGTGCTATGTTTTGGATTAGGATGAGAAGAGCGATGATAACATGCTGATGTTTTAATTGTTCTAGAGCAGTGCTTACACCAAGCCAAGGACTTTTCAGCTTCTCGCTCTGTCCTGCTAGCGAGCAGGCTAGGGATGCAGCAGGAGCTGGGAGGGGACAGACCCAGGACAGCTGACCCAAACTGGCCAAAGGGGTATTCCATACCATCTGACGTCATGCTGAACAATATATAGGGGTGGCTAGCCGGGGTGGAGGGCGGGGCCAGCTGCTCGGGGATAGGCTGGGCATCGGTCAACGGGTGGTGAGCAATTGCATTGTGCATCACTTATTTCGTTCACATTATTACTATTAATACTATTATTATTATTATTATTATTATTGTTATTGTTATTGTTATTGTTATTCTTTTCCCTGTCTTAATAAACTGTCTTTATCTCAACTCACAGACTTCACTTTCCCGTTTCTCTCCCCAATCCCGGAGAGGGAGGGGGGAGGGTGAGCGAACGGCTGTGTGGTGTTTGGCTGCCAGCCGGGCTAAACTACATCAAGGCCTCAGAAATATATTCATATATTTTGTTCATAGACTATTGATATATTAAATGTAATAAATTAAAAAATATTTTAATATAAGGATACATACATGTATATATATATACACAAGGGAGTTACTGTGATTTATTGCATATTAAATCAAGCTAGATTTAAATAATCTCTTAACCTCATGAGGCTATTGCTACAGCACTACTTTGTTCAATGTAAGCTAATTTGCTGCACTACAAGTATTGAATTTTCTGACCACATTACAGATAAGCATTTAAAGAATTGCAGGGTTAAGAACTCTGGTTACAATACATGAGTTTCTAATCCAAAGCTGAGATATATTAATTCAAAAAAAAATAATTTTGAGAATAAATACTAATACTACTAATAATAAACATTCCTGCAGCTAAAGAAGAAATTTCAGTAAAATCACAGTACATCAAAGATCGTAGTTCAGTGGATTGTTGTTTTTTGGTTAATTTTTTTTTTTTTTGAGAGACGGTGTCAAGTTTGACAAATTATTCTCAGACATAGACAAACAACTTTCATTGACTTCAAGGGGAATTATATGCGCCATGAATATCTAAAACCAAAGCAGCTTTGTATTTCTAAAAACATAATATAAATGATTTGGGGCACTAGGACTCTTGAAATAACTGTTTTTCTTCATATAAATCATCCTTTAATCTTGGCACAAGTAGATGTTATGATCACAAGTATCTATACCACAGGTACTGACAGAGAGAGAGACAGAGACAGAGAGGGTTCTTGTTGGTACTTCACTGCAAATCTGCAAATTCTCCTAAAACAGCTGTGACAAGCCTGTAACGGTGAGAGCACTAATACTAAATTTCTGCTTTTAACAGAAAAAAAACAGATTTTAAATGAAGATGATTTTAACTGAAGTAATCTTTACATTTTCTTAAACTGCAGAAGATTTTTCAAAACATAAGACCATGAAAAGACTTCTGACCTGATGGCTTGCTGAGTGATTTTGTTAGCACAGAAGTCTCCTAGTCTCTGAAGTCATTTACCTCTGTTCAAAAATTGTTTGAAAAAGGGTCTCTGCCTGAATTATTTAGTGCTAAAGGTATTATCTATCATGTATGCATGTGTTTCTACAAATATGTATAGATAGGTAAACGAGTGCATGATACACTCATGCACACAGTCACATATCTTAATATATTAAATATATAATACATATTACACTTTTGTATACCAGAAACATAGAAAATAGCTTTATGTGAATTATCCCACAGTGGGCAAAGAGCTATACAGTCATGAAGTGTGGAGAGCCCTTGTCCCAGAAAGCTCACAAACTTTAATGTCAGGTGAAGGAAAGGCTCTGTAATTGAGGCACAGATATATGTGCCATAACAAACACCAGCTCAGCTTTTCCACAATTGCTAAATCCTCAGTAACGCATCAACTGCTATCTATTGTTACATTTTATAGAGGTTCACTTGCTAAATATATACCCCATATAACTCATACTGAAAACACCCTTCTGGCAAATGCAATTGTGAGGAACTCAGACTCACTCTTGGTTATTTTCAATACACTTTTTGAAAAGAAAAATTTGAACCAGAGGACACGCTTAAAATAACACCTGTCTAAAGATACTCACAAGTTGTAATTCCTGTGAGGTTAAGAGATATTTTTTAGCTATAGAGGTGTAGCTGTTTTGTTTTTATTTTTAATTCAACATCTGCCAAACCCAAGGTAGTGAGTAAAGAAGCAGCTTTTACAATGCGTTCAAAATCAAAGAACCAGGAATCATATGAAAAGGAAGGATGAACGATAACACAATAAACTGCTAAAGAATATAACACAGCAGCTCACTTCAGCACTGAACAAGAAGTAAAAAATGGTTAACAAATAAGAAGATTATTACACAGTGAACAGCAAAGTGAAGGGAGGAAAGCTCTCCATATCAGTAATAAACTTTCTCTGCCTGTCACATAGAATATGTGTTTCAAAAAAATATCAGTGTGACAATTTGAAAACAGAAAATATCAGCCTTTTCCAAATGTGGTATCTCCAGTTCTTTCCTCAGCTCTAAGCAAAGTATCAATTTGACACGTCACATGTGTAAGCTTATCATTCAGTGCCAGATCATTACAGCTGAAACCTGACCCATGGAGCAGTGGGCAAAGCAAGGTATTAAGAGTTCTCAGGTAAGTTAAATATACATCTTAAATATGGTATCTTGTACAGTTTTCCAGAACCAATACAAAAATAATGTACTCTATTCTACCTGTAGTGCACTGTCACATGATTGCAACTGCTGCACTTTCCTGGGTGACCCATGCGCCCTGAGGTGTAATTGGTGGTTTTCCAGATGTGAGCTATTGGTGACAAGAGGTGGCAGAACTGAGAAACATGGAGAGGGCTCTAAGGCAGCCTATTATTTACCTTGTGATAAGAGTTAAGTGTGAAATTAAAAAAGTGCTGAGACCAAACCTAAGAACACTTGTACTAAATGACAGCTAGCAAAAATGCACATCAAGCTTATCAATCCTGACTATTTTCCATACTCCATAACAAGTACTATAATCACCAGTTGTGTTGACCAAGTTTTATTCTTCCTTAAGAATGCAAGCAATCACTTATCAAAATGGTAGATATTTTTGCTTTCTTTTTTTTTAAAATAAACCATTTTTGTCCCACCTTCTATATTCAAGTAAATTATCTATAATATTAAAATATTATTGATATTTATTTAATAGGTTTCAGTGAACCTAGTTTTCAGTAAAAAAAAAAAAAAAAACACATTGGAAAATCTGATGCATGGATTAAATTGACACCTTCCTTATTATAGCATTAAATTATATTTCAGAACTATCTTTTTCTCAGATCCTGATTTAGGATATTTTTATGGATAATTTATCTTGAGAAGAAATCTGATTTCATCTGTGATCAAAATGGAAATAGATTACAAATAATCAAAAAATACTTCTTCAATTTTAAAAATAAAAATATGTTTACAGTGACAAATTGCAGTCAAATTTAACAGTTAGCTTACACTTCTGAAAGATAATTCTTACTTATGAGAAAGAGAGACCTCTAGATGCACAGCACAGCAGACCACTAGGAAAATGAGTTTTTTGATTATTTCACTGGATCCATCGTGTGAGTTGAATATTGCCTTTTTCATAGCATTTATTTTAGTTGTCTAGTCTAGAAGCCAAAATTCTGTTGCTTTTGTTTATTATTATGAGCTTCAAACTAATTAGTTATGAGAATTTCTGTGGAAATAAATTAAAAAAAAAAAAAGCAAATGTTGACTGTTAGCTGTTGACAAAATGTCATTTCTTCAGAAACAGTACAAAGACCCATAAATTATTTTGCACTTATTCACCTAGCATTTGCCATACCTGTCACTAAAACTTCCAAAACAAAACACAAAAACATCTCAGAAATTCCTTGCAGAGTAATTTCTTTTCTTATTTACGTATGTAAATTAATATACTTTATTTAATGTGAAAACAGTCTATGTGACACTATCATTGCTATGTAATCCTGCCTGCACTGGAATAAAACAGTAGTTGAAGCATAGATTGAGTTACCAAACAGCACACCAGGCTAAGACCACAGTATTCATCTTGCCACTGAAGTGGTATACACCAACTGAATTTTAGGATCTTTAAAATACTGCAGCAACAACCAACATTCCATTAGCTATATTCTCTCTCTAGATAGGCAAGTCACAGGTCTTCTAGTCAAATTCAGAGAAGATTCAGAGAACCCCAAGGCAGACCAAGTATCTAACTGAAGAACCCAGAGACAAAATTAGAGTGGCAAGTTTTCCAAACTTACTAACCACCTTATCTTCAAGAAAATTTTAGAAGACAGTATCTTTCTCTCCTGTTCTGTTATAAAGAAAAAAAAAAGTAATTTCTATGTCCAATGTTCTCCACAGTGTACCAATAAAAGTATGGAATGTTGTGTCCTTTCAATAAGTTTCCTTCTATGTGACACGAATATAAGACTATTATCTCCAAGGAGTGTATATTTTTACATCCAAAAAAAAATAAAAAAAAACAACATTTGAAAAACAAAACTATATCATTTTGCATTCAAAAGTAATATTGTTTTACTTTTTTTCACTTTTTTTTTTTTCCCAGAAAGTTGCTATTGCTTTCATAAAAATGATCTGACTGGTATTGTTCATACCAGCATCTCACCCAGCTGCTGTTCCATTCTGTCATACTACTTTGCACATATCTGTGTGGTCTGCAAGAGCTGGTGTGAACTTTCTGAAATATATAGCTAATTTTATGATAAGATAACAGAAACGATAGATACTACCAGTTTGTATCATGGATAGATATCATGGTAGATAGATAGCACTGCTGAAAATGCTATATACAAAGCTGTGAGCAGACAGATACAGATGGTAAAGCATCAAGGGAAAAATGGCCTTCTAGTTGAAAAGGAACAGTTCTCAATCCATTGTACACCAAGGCATCCTGGGGACAATATCATTTTTCAGACCCCTCAAACAGTTTTCCTACCTAGTCTAAAGGTATAAATAAACTGACATGATAAACGAATTCAAAAGTAATTATTCTTTCCGGTGAGCACACAACTGCACACAATATTTTGAAATACTTTTTAACTGTCTGAAAGCTTGATGATCTCTGTAAACTAATAGTGGTCACCAAAGCATTAATAGTCACTACAGGAGAAAAAAGCTCTACACATTTATCACCTTACATTGACCTATTTCTTACATACTGTAAGAGTTTACAAAATATGAGATTATTTTCCTAATTAATAATTCACAGAAGTAATTGCTATAGCCTTCAGAAGCATGTTCTGAAACCACATGAACTGCAAAGAAGCATGAACTGAAACCACTGCTGAAACCACAGCAGTTGTAATTGCCAGTTACGTCATTTATAGGACAGATGTTATTGTGTTAAAACATGGTTAAAGCTGAAAAAGCTGGAATCTTAAATTAAAGGTTTGAACCACAGGCCATAATCTCATGAGTTCTTTAAAGCAGCATTCTCTTGCCATGCTGTAAGTAGAAGCAGTTCTGCATCTCTTGCTCTTGCTCCACTCATTTCCTCTCCTTTTTCTCTCATTTCATCTTGTTCCTTTCGTTTCCACTTCTTCTTACACTCCCATTTTTGTGACTAGATACTGAAATGATACATGTGAAAGGTAAATTATTTTCTGTTGCCTATTTAACTGAAGTCCAAAAAATATATGTAAAAATAAAATAAAATAAAATAATAAAATAAAATAAATAAAATAAAATAAAATAAAATAAAATACATAAAATGTATAACATACTCACCCTGAGTTCAAATAAACTATTAAGATATTCTACCAAACCTAATCATAACTTGTTTCTATTTGAATTACTTGAAAAATAGAGGCTCTAGGAAATAAAGTATAAAAATCTAAAAATCAAGATGAATGACTTGCAGACCCATCAATAATATTCAGCTCAACCCAATCCTTGTTCCTCTTTAATTTCTGGACCGTGATCACTTCCAATATGTGTTTATCTAAATAGGCCAACTATAGAAGCCAATGGTGCACTCTAATGAGTTTTAAACACCAAAAAATAGCATGCTTATTGCATTTCATCCTATGGTGTCTGTTACATCACTAATGTTCTTAAACTAATATAAAATCTATATAAAATACATGAATTATATAAACTTCAGCTTTTAGAGTACATTATAGCACTCAGCAGATTACTTATTAAAATCTATGTGAGTTTTCATTTGGCTTTTACAGGAAATAGAGGAACAAGCCACTAGATGTTCTGTATCTGTCAATACCAAAAGCTGTTATTTTAATTCATTAGTACATTTTGCTTTTCTGTGAATTAAACCATAAATAATGTCACTTTGAGTTATTTTGTCCTAAGCAACCTTTTAAGTGGTGAACATTTCCTTTCTTAAAATTTTCATTCCATCTAAAGAAACACTGTTTCATTTTGTATTAGTTTTTGGACAGAAAGACCTTCGCCATACAGGTTAGCAATGGTATTTACTTGTGTAAATTGCTTTACAGAGGTGCCTGCTGAACATCAATAGCTCCTTTTTTTCTTTTTTTTTTCTTAGCTGACTTACACAAGACTGTGAAACAACATCAGATTGAATCAGCATGCTAATACCAGACATTTCTGGGCTCTCTGTAAATATAAGATTCAAAAAGGAATTTAAAAGGCATCTAATCCTATATTTGGTACAATTTCTAGTGACACAAATTCAGTATAAATTCATACAGGAATGCCAAATCTGTGTTCTATTATTTATAACTTATTGCTGCAGCAACTAGATAAATTCACCTACCAAAATTAATTTTCTTGTTATTATAATATTAAGGACAGCAAAATGATCTTAACATATTCACTGGTATTTCATGATATTAATTCTCAGACAGATTCACATATATATACAGTTTTAAAAGTTTCCTATTATGATGATTTTCCTTCCTTCTATCTTTCCTTCTTTCCTTCCACTGACTCACTCATATATATCCAAGTGAAAAGAGACGATTACTTTATTTCATGTCTTTCAACACAACAGAATGTTGATATTCTACCCATTTTTCTAGGAACATCTTCAAAACTGTGTTTCATTACACACAAGCATTACAACAAATATCTGGAGATGAGGACTTGCCATCAGTCTTTCAAGTAGCAAAAGAAACAAATAGTACAGAACACAGACCAGATAACTTCTTGAGCCAGTGCTACCATAGACAGTTGTCCATTTAACAAATAAAGGAATCAAGATAACACTTTGTTTAAACTTGATTTCACAATAAAATATGCACTCTTTAAATACCAGTTCCTGTGAAGTGTCTGAAATCAGGTACGTAAATATTGAGAATCTAGTACCTTTGAAAATCCTTACATCCACGTTCTTGCAAATACAAAAATTAATCTTTTTCTGAATTTCTATTGTTGATGTATACATATGTTTTATATTTTAATCAATAACCCTTCATTTTACAAGCTGTCCAAACTTTTCAAATGCCTTATGTTATATCTTTGGGCCTGGGAGATATGATGTTCATGAAGATAGAAAAAATACCGTAGAATCCATGAGACTGCTGAAGAGAGAAGAAAAAAAAAAAAGTGGAGGTGGCTTTTCAAAGGCCAGATACTGCCTACCACTCTTCTGCCACTACCCACCATCCCTCCCCTCCATACTGCAGCAGTATTGCAGCTCTGTTTGTGGTTTCTTCCAACCTACCCTGTCTCAGACACTGCCAGTGAAGTTCAGCTACTTATAAGGGAGAATGGGAGCAAGAGGAAATATGAAAAAAGAGAGAACATGCAAAGAGCAGAGTGAGTATTTCAGTTTTTTTTTTTCTGTAAAGTGCTTCCACATGCTCTGGCAACCACACACCATGCACACCATGCACACCAGAAGGATTAGGTTTTAAAAGTAGAAATGAAAAATGTAACATGATGTTTTTGATGGAGGAGTTAAATCCCTGGCTACAACTCAAAAAATTTTATTGATGTTTCTTGCCACAAAGATCTTGTAGGATTTCACTTATTGGGGGGGGGCGAAATTCTACATATATCAATCAAATCATTACAATAAAAACTTGTGTGTGTACTTTCATTATACATGGATTCACAGAAGAGCTTGGTCATCTAAGATTCTGAGTAGCTCCTGAACACAGGATCTTCGCCTGAAGATCAAAAATTTTAGTAGTTCCTAATTCTTTTTAAGTTATAACTTTTTGTTATTTACGTTACTTGTTGTTATTATTTTGTTTCAAATTATCTACAAAAAGCCAAGAAACAAAACAAAAAAAATGGCTCTTTTTTCACTATTTGTTATTTGATAATTACTGAATGTAATTTGAACACAGTCTGCTAAAAGCCTTTAAATTCCTACTGTATGTGTAACTCTGATCATTTCCAGATTCTGCTTGGTGAACCAACAACCAGAGCAGTAACAAATGAGAGCCTTAGAAGGCAAGAAACTCAACTGCCTAATTTCCCTAAGTAATGCAAAACTTGCAGACTGAGTATTAAAATGCCCGGAAATTGGAAAAGAGCGATATATTAAAGGGCAAAAGGCTAGCACAGAAGTACATTACTAAGAAAGATGAGCAAAAATGTTTAAAGCTCCATGTAAAAACAGAACCCTTTTCATTAATGAATCTCATGTTAATTATATTTTATTATATTTAAATGACTATTAAAACCAATTCCACAAGCAGTCATTTCCAGTAAATGGTTTAGCTTACTTCTACATAAAATGAATCAGCAGTTAATATTGTGGAGTCCTTCTCTGAAAGTTATAAGTAAAATTGCTTAGCTTGTATTGTGAACATTTTTATCAGTATTGAATATTTTCATGGAGAAATTTAAAATCCTTGAACAGAATGGGTAGACCTAGAAATCTGTGTGTATGTCAGAGAGTGGGGAAAGTGATGCAGAAGAGCCTTAAAAGTAGCATTGAATCAGCAGTACTATAGATCTTACCCTGCACTGATGTTACCCTCACAGAGTCTGACTCCTGCAGTTAGTGATGATTTGCTCTTTTGCAGACACAGCTGGATGCTGAACACGGCAAATGGCATAATCTGAGCTCCTTTCAGTTCTCACATGCCTGGACTCCTCTGGAGCCGAGCCAGGCACTCAGTGTAAATCACACACTTCTCTGTAGAGCAATCCTGCTGGAGTCCTGTTATTGAAAAAGAAATATGATATTTTACCTGCTCTGCCATAAGTCTTTACTGCTGCAGAATCAGAATCCTATAAGCAGCTTGATATGAACATTGCCAGAAAGTTCCTGAAAAACAACAGAAGTATTTCAGTGGTTAAATAACACTGTTTTTACCTTAATAAAATGAAATGGGGAAATTAAACGGAGAAATATTTCTGAGGAATAAGGAAAAATTGAGTGCTCTTTTTTTTCCAAGACATAAGGCATTTTTACGTGTTTCTTTATGCTTTGTAAAGCACTACTGGTCATCACCTGCCAAAAAAGAACCATGTATATACACATCCATAGCTTCAGCAGCTCCTCACAACAGGACTGAAATTACGACTTTACCTTTTAACTATGATATGTATTCTGTTCTTGTGAGAAAAGCAATGTGAAGTTTACCCAGAGAGATGCCAGATGCTTTTACAGCAACCCTGACTTCAGTTCCACACAAACAGATAGTATATCTCCCATGAAGGACATTTCTTTGGCTATAGCTGCCAAGAGACTTCACCCTTTGTTGGTGAGGACACTGTCATCTCCTGCCCACAGCTCATAGCTCACTGTTCCCTATGGAGCAGCTAAGTCTGGCTGCTTCCTGACTGAGCAAACAGCCTTTCTCCTGAAGCTCTGAGCTCCTTGAGGATAACACTGGACGACCTTTCAAAAGACAGAAATTGCCACCCCAGAAAATGGTCCACACTGCAGCCCTCCACAGCAAGCTTGGTGCCACAAAGATGACATCAGTTCTTAATCCTTAGCCCTACCCCATGCTGGAGAGTGGCACACTGCTGAGCAACAGCAAATACAAATTACTTCTTCCATAGACCAAACATTTTCTACTCATTGACACTATCATAAAAATGTAAAATCATATAATCATAGAATGTTTTGTGTTGGAAGTGACCTTAAAAATCATCTAGTTCCAACATCCCTGCCATGGACAGGGACATATTCCACTCGACCAGGTTGCTCAAAGCCTATGTTGTGTTTATGTGGCAAGGTTTTGGTAGTGGGGGGCTGCAGAGATGGCCTCTGTGAGAAGAATCCAGAAGCTGCCCGGTGTTACATAAGGGCCAGGTTCAGCTGGCTCCAAAGGGACCGACGGCTGGCCAGAGCCGAGCCAGGGAGGAACACTGGTTGGGCCTTTGTGAGAGCAGATTTAAGAAAGGGAAAAAAACCTTCTGCACAACAGCTGCTGGGAGAAGGGAGTGAGAACCAGCCCTGCAGACCCCCAGGTCAGTGCAGAAGGAGGGCAGAAGGTGCAAACTGACTTCCCTTCTTGAGCTTCTGAGAAGTACGGCATCCTGTGGATTCCCCTGCACCACTGAGGGAGATGAGGTGGATGTTGAGAAGGTGTTTTAGTTTGTTTTCTTCGTTTCTCACTTTTTTGGCTTGTTAGTAATAGGTAATAGATTTTTCTAATCTCCCTATGCTTAAATCTGTTTCCCTGTGATGATAAATGTTTCCCTTTGAGGAGGGGGAGTGAGAGAGCAGTTGTGGTGGAGCTCAGATGCCCAGCTGGGTAGAACCACCACAGCTGGGATATGAGTGTGTGATAAATAACATAGTTGAGAAATGCTAGGAGGTAAGAAATTGTAAGATGAAACTTTCTCTGAATTCAGGCTGCTACTTGTAGTGAGCATCAGGTTGTGAGTGTCACGCGAGATTCGCCTTAGCTTTGAGTTTTCTGGCTCAGAAATATGCTTGCAGCTTAGCGGATAACAGTCTGATGTTTTCATGTTTCTTTGTAGAAATGGGTATTCATGTAAAAGCTGAGGTCTTAGTGGTATGTTTTTTGGAAATTAAAGGAGGAGAAAGTACATTTAGTGGAAAAAATATATTTCTGGCAAGTTCAGTTATGTCAAATTCAGTTTACCACATCGTACATTTTTTGCACAGTACTGTGAACCTAGATGTACTATACATGTAAATCCAATTTAAATTTAAATATATTTCCCTGTGTGAGGAAGGCAGGGATGTCTAGAAATGGATTACAGTGCTCTGATGGAAGACTGCTGTTCCTTCTGCGGGTTAGAGTCACAGGATATTAATGTTAATTCATAGCACTGATATAAATTCTCTCCAGGATTTACATCAAAGAAGAAAAGAAGAGGTGTGCATAGTGTGGTCTTTCTTCTTAATAACTTTTTTTTTTTTCTTCTGTTCTTCCAAGTATCTGTTCCATCCTTAACCTGCATCATCCCTTCCTCTGTGGGGGGAAGCAGTTTGTGCAGCAGAAAATAATGCTGTCTGGATATTTTTTGTATCAACATATAATATGCACTACAAAAGTGATATTTAGTCAAATTCTCTTTTATAAAAAAAAAAAAAAGTATTTCTCTCTTTCTCTCTTTCTTTCTCTCTTCCTTCCTTCCTTGCTTCCTTCATGATACCAGCTCTGAAATAGTTCAACATAATTCATATCTTTATTTCCAGCCCAAAACTTTGGATCTAAACACAATGAACAATTTAATTCAGGATCTCAACCTGGATTTGAATTCTTTGTTTATAATAGGTTTACCTGTCCAATGAGAAGCAAAACAAAATGTAATTTTCTCTCTCTTCCTCCAAGTGAACTGACATTTTAAATTAGAGTTGAGAATCTTAGCCGACCTTGACTCTTCACTTATGCATATACCAAGCTTCTTTCTGGAAATGCTAAAATATATTTTATTAAAATTATTTTTCCATCAGTGTGAGATTCAATAAAATTATTTAACTAGCATTAGGCTCACTTCTGAACTGTTAAATGGATCATTTATATTACTCTGTTAACTATTTAATTTCATGTATATAGGTTGGAATCAATTAATAATGCTTAGCTCCTCTGGAATCCTTCACAGACTGCCTCATCTTTAATTCAAAAATTATCATGAATTTTTTTTTGCTTTTGAAATTGCCACTGCTAATGATTTCTTTCTAGGATGAACATTGAATGTTTTTTGCTCAGCTTTCTAATAATCTGATGAGATGTTACTTCATTACAGGAAGCACCATAGTTTTCTTCACTAGCTTCTTATGCAAACATTTCTCAGAAGTTCAAATGCTCAGCAAATTAATTCACAAATTCTCCCTGATTCACTATTTTGTTCAATCTTGCAGAGAGTTCTGATGGGGTTTAGAAACAAGATATTCTTAAAGGCTACATGATATGTCATCTAGCATCAACACTAATCATTTTCCATTAATTTACATTTTTAAGCATTATTTTTATTAAAAAATCCAGTGATTAACTTTTTTTTTTTCTCCAAAGAAAAGCTTGAACTCTGCTGTCCTGCCAAAGAGTCTCCATATGGTGGGAAGATACAATTAACACACCAATTCTCTTCAACTGAATTAATTATCTCTATTATTAATGTTTATTATTATTATTATTATTATCTGTGTTCTGTGATTTCCTAAATAGTGAAAATCTACTTTAACCTTCTAAAATGACCTTGGATAGAAATGAAGTGCCTTCTTGTAGCAAAGGTGAAGACTAGGATGTCTGTACATTAAATAGTGTATTTAGACAATATAGATAAAGATCCCATGCCAGATACAACTCATAAAATTCTAAAGTTAATAAGAAGACGCAATCCAACCAATTCAATTCCTGTAATATTGCTAATAGCCTTAACAAAATATTTTAAAAAAAAAAAAAAAAAAAAAAAAAAAAACATTTTAATTGATATTTTGAGCTACTTGGAATTAAGTATTGTTGACAAATTTTTAAACAATTATAATCGATATTATATATATTTATTTAATAGTATAATAAAACTAATTTGAATACAAAATTTTAGTTAATAAAATAATTGACTTGATTATAGCACTTTAATTGGGGTAACTGGATTAACAGTAAAAAATAACAGAATTGTATTAAAGCAATTGTTTACACAAAACATGAGAAAAAACTCTTTCCTTTTCTTCATTTGTGTAAAAACCGTTATATATAGTATAATAAGTATAATGTGGTCCTGCTCTTAGTTTTAATTTGTTCAGATTGCATTTGTTAAATGGAAAAAATAAAAAAGAAATGTAGCCCTGATTAGAAGCTTATGAGTGTGAGATGTCTCAGTGAATTCCTGTTGTGTGGTTATCTGCTGTAGAACATTGCTGGGAACTGGACATGTTTGCCCCATGCCTGCAGGACATTCTCCCACTGTTGGCTGACAACACTGAAGGATTTACGTAAAACAGCACATATAGAAAAAACACTGAGAGTTGCTTGCTTTTATGCTCTTTCTCCTTTTCATGCCTATTTTTTCTTTCTCATTTCCATTCTACGTGTTAAAGTTGAAGTGTTTCTCTTGCTCCTGTCTCTGAGCATTTTAAACTTCACAGTGTTGTAGACATTGCAACCAAGGGCTGTGCTCAGTGCTCACAACCCCAGCCACTTCTTCCATGCTCACTAGTAAAATGTCCACCAAAGCACCTCAGCTTCAGCTTGTCTGCTACCTGTATTAGGAAGTTGTCATTATTTCAGAAACACACTCCAGAACACCAAAAATCTCCCGGATTTCTTCCACTCAGCTATACTAAACTTGTAGCAAGCATGAGAGTGGATGAAACCCCACTGTGCAATCATGAGTTATCATCTACTGTCTTTCTTCATCAGGCAGGCTATAGTAGATGTTGACCACATCACCTGTGTTGGTCTGTCCCCTAATTTTACCTACAAACCCTTAACTGGCTTCTCACCTATCCTAAGGCAAGGCTATGCGCACTCACATCATTCCTCCACACAGTGATTAGCAAGTGATTGCACTTGTTGTCTCTAGTGCTTTTACCTGAGTAAGATAACCGCTGCTGTGAAAGTTTTCACAACTTATACTAATGCAACAGCTGTTTGAAGGAGGAAACAAACTGAACAGTAGACCGAAAAGACACAGAATTTCAAATTATACTGCAAAGGCTTAGAGCGTATGTAATGAGTCTGCACACAGTGATATTCATCACTGGTCAATATGCCAGAACCACACTTCTAGGAAGACATTTTTCAAACTTCTTGATAACATCACAGCATCTTATGCAGTACCTATTGTGAGTCCAATCAGCAATGTTCTATAGAACATGCAGACAGTGTTGTACACATCCTTTATACAATGTAACATTCTTGTAAATTTAATTACCATTTAAATATGTAAGAGCCCAGTTCTGCCACATTTGTAGACAATGAATATCTTGCTGTGTATAAAAGCTCATTATGTACACTCCTATCTTTTCTGAGTGCGCTAATGTAAGTATACACAATGGAACACTGACTTTGCGTATGGCAACAAAAAACACAGTGAAACTAAATTTTCTGGTGAATCTATTTAATTTTTCCCCAGGATAATAAAGTCTGACATGAGAGATGTAATACTCTTTACATTACAATTATATAACGTAATTGGTTTGGGGTATTTTATTTTTTTTTACCACGATAAAACAGCCAGTGGAGGTAGTGTATGAGTTCAGCAGAGAGGCACATTTGCAGTGGTGAGACAGGTCCAAGGTCAAGAAGTGAAGACAGTTTGCAGACCAAAATCAGGCCCAGTGGCTGTGACCATAACCATACACAGCCCAGACTCTAGACAGGACCAAGGTGGCTATGGATGTCCAAAGTGAAGCCAGAAAATCAGTCCGTGGGGTCAGGATGGGCAGGGACTAAGGCCAGGCTTAGCTGGGTCTGAGCAGATCAGCACTCCTGCAACATGCTGGGACACAAAAGGTTTCCCAAGCCAAGATTAAATGGGGAACAGGGAACGGGAGCTGCGGTCAGCCCATGATGCTTCATCTCCTTCACAGTCACTCTCTGCCCCTGCTCCACGTGGGGTCCCTCCCACGGGACGCTGTCCTTCCCGAACTGAGCCTGTGGGGGCTGCCCACAGGCAGCAGCTCTTCAAGAACTGCTCCCACATGGCTCCGTACCATGGGGTCCATCCATCCCCCAGGAGCAAACTGCTCCAGCATGGGTCCCCCACGGGCGGCAGCTCCACCCAGACCCCCTGCTCCTGCGTGGGCTCCTCTCCACGGGCTGCAGCTCCGGCCCGGGGTCTGCTCCTGCGGGGGTCCTCCACAGACCTCAGCCTCCTCCGGGCCACGTCCACCTGCTCCACCGGGGCCTCCTCCATGGGCTGCAATGTGAGGATCTGCTCCATGTGGGACCCATGGGCTGCAGGGGACAGCCTGCTCCACCAGGGGCCTCTCCACAGGCTGCAGGGGAACTGCTGCTGCGTGCCTGGAGCACCTCCTGCCCTCCTTCTTCACTGACCTTGGCGCCTGCAGGTCTGGTTCTCACTCCCTTCTCCCAGCAGCTGTTGTGCAGAAGTTTTTTTTCCCCTGTCTTAAATCTGCTCTTCCAGAGGCCTAACCAGAGTTGCTCCCTCACTCGGCTCTGGCCAGCTGTGGGTCCCTTTGTAGCTAGTTGAACCTGGCTCTTATGTAACATGGGGCAGCTTTTGGACTCTTCTCACAGAGGCCATCCCTGCAGCTCCCCACTACCGAAACCTTGCCACGGAACCCCACTCCACTAGTATATAGGCTACCAAGCAACAGAAAACTTCAACTTAGGTATACAGGCTAGATCCTTATGGCAACCAACTATTGCCAGGGCAAAACAGACATGCCTGCATTCTGAGGTATAGAAAACACCTTATTTTTGATTTTTTTTATTTTTATTATGAAGGAGAGACCAAAGTGAAGCAAAACTAAAAGCACCTGAAAATAAACATTTTTGCAAAAATATCTGGGTTAAAGATGGCATAGCATTGGGATAATGTGTCCAGTTCTGGGCTCCCCAGTACAAGAGAGAGACTGGAGAGAGTTCAGAGGAGGGCCACTAAGATGATTAGAGTACTGGACCGCCTGTCATACTAGGACAGGCTGAAAGAACTGGGCCTGTTTAGCCTGGAAAAGAGAAGACTGAGGGGAGACCTCATTAATATCTAATTAATATAAATATCCGAGGGAAGGCTGTCGAGAGAATGGAGCCGGTCTCTTTTCAGTCGTGCCCAGTGACAGGACAAGAGGCAATGGGCACAAACTGAAGCACAGGAGGTTCTGGCTCAATATGAGGGGACACTTCTTTACTCTGATGGTGACAGAGCATTGGAACAGGTTGTCCAGAGAGGCTGTGGAGTCTCCTTCTCTGGAGATATTCAAAACCCACCTGTATGCCATCCTGCACAACGTGCTGTAGGTGCTCCTGCTCGGCAGGGCAGTTGGACTAGATGATCTTCAAAGGTCCCTTCCAACCTGCCCATTCTGTGATTCTGTGATAAGCCTGACTTTTATTATGTACACATAGTATCTACCATATTAATTCAAGTTTTTAGACATGGCAGATGTCATTTTGCATGTTGCTTTTTGCTACTTTTCCATACCATAGTTTTTAATGACCAAAAATCATCTCCAAAATATGTTTGCAGTGCACATTTATTTAGCTCACATGTCCTCCTTCACTTCAAATAATTTCTTTACTCCTGTTCGTATTTTAAAGTGGAAAGTGGTGTTTAGTATGAGATCCTTATGATAAACAAAACAATTTAAAATAATTTCATACATGTATTTTTTCAATTTGCTTCTACACAGCTCCCCAAGCCAGAAAAAAATCCCATGAAAAAGTTGCACTTCATTTTTGATGTAGGTGTAAATAGGTGAGACAACAGCATACAGTTTATGTCATACCTATTCACTAGAATGAGTGAAGGGATGATAATGTAGTACCAGATTTATTCAAAACATACTACATTATTGATGTGGACAATAATATTTTTTAAAATGTATTTTAATAGGTCTGAACATATAAGATGTCAGAATTGATGTGGCATCCCTATTTTTCAAAGTTTGGGATAGTGGTCCACAAAAAAAGTCTAAGCAATAAAATAATTTTAAGTAGTACATATGGCTTGCATTTATTGCAGTCTTTGAAGATCCTCATGACATTCTGCTACCATGCTATGCATTGCATAGATAAATAAATAAAATCAGTATTTTAGTCACTCTCTGAAAACAGTTTTATTGAGCAAGAAGAATTTAATAATGCACATGAATCTACTTCACCATGAATGTCGCTCTTATCAAAGGCACTTTGTTTTATTTCAAGTTAAGGTTAAATTTTTGTAGATGCTTTCTTGAAAAAAAATGGGATGGTAATGGGCTGGGCTTGTTGACACCCATCTTGCAACTATCTTCACCAGTGGGGGAAAACAGGAAGTTAGTACTGTAGCCTGTTTATTTTTGTTTGTTTGTTTGTTGGTTGGTTGGTTCCACCTGCTTGACCACCCCCTATCCTCATGCACCTGGGCAGATAATTCCATTTTTTCATTTTCCTGGACTGTGTAATGTAGATATCTGGTTGTGGACTGTGGAGTCAGAAAGGAGGTCTGTTTGTGGTATCATATTTTTGCTGTTCCCATGGACAGACATAAATCCCTGCTGCATATCCTATAATCTGTTCTTGTGCTCCTCATAATATTTTACTGTTTATGCAAAGAGTGAGAAAGCCAATCTTTCAATTTCATCATTAGTATGTGCCAAGACTACAAAAGAGAGAATAACATGCTTCACTGATTTAAGATTGCCTGATGAGCTGGAAAAACCCCAAGAGCATCTCCAACTTTGTATACTAATTCTTCTTTTTCTTGGTCTGGTATTTATTTCTAAGAGATTTAGAGCATATACCATTGCACTGAAAAGAGAAAATTTTACTAAACTATATACCCTAACAAAAGATAGAAAATGATATAAAAATTGATGTCAATTTGACAAAACCGAGTTCTTTTGGGTGTTACCTTAAGCAATCTGATATTGAAGAAAGGTAAATGACATAATCTTCTGAGATCATGCTGTTAAATAAACAGCAGAAGATATTAGAAGTGTCTGTTTTATTGCTATTTGCATGGCCATACTACTCACTGTTTAAGATCAGTATATTTCAAAACTGTGGAAATATCTGCTGAGGGCTTAAGCTTTGTTTGTTTTTGTAAATATGAGTTATAATACCTACAATCACTTAAATATCACAATTTACTATAATTGCCATGTGACACCACAGAGGAAAGCTGAAAAACTTCTGAATTTAAATCTTGCTTACTGATTTATTTGCTCTTGGTTCCTAGGCTTTACTGCATTCAAATGCACTGAAGAAAGCTTATAAAGAGCAGTGAAGCAGGAGGACAGTATACAGGGAGTATGAGTTAAAGCAGCTAAGTTAACAGAGGAGATAGCAGAACTATCAAACAGTTTGTTCTCCAGCAGTCTTATTTTTAATGTCACTGAATATTCTCTACAGTTACTGAGAGTAGTGAAAAGTGTGAATACTCAATATTACCAGAGACTAATCTACAAAAGACTCAACTGTCTGCTAATGTCTTTGATGGCTTTTAGGATTCCCTTAAAGTGTATTCAACACTAGCTATCCTAGAAAGAACAGGAGAGCAAAAACAGTTTTCCAAGTCTGTGCACTCAGACATGGTTCTCTGTATGGCCAGACGTTCCTGGATTAGCCCATTTTCAACACTGAATAGCATGTAAACTGTGTAATAAAGAGCACAAGGCTTGTGTGCAGGGACTGTATTATGGTTTCAATGAAATTCCAGTAAATTTTTTTTTTTTTTTTATATAAAATGTATGGAGGAAAACATGAAAAGAATCTGAAGGTAACAACACATTTCTTTGCAGATGCTAGAGGGCAGAAGCAGGAAGCCAGTGTTCTACTTTCAGTGCCTATCAACTACTGTGTTATTCTCTTTTCTCCTGCTTCTGAGTTGCATCTACATTATAAAACAAAATTTAGATTTAGAACTGAGGTTAGAGGGTTGCACAGCAGGGATGTCATCAGAACCACATAATTTTCTTCTGGGCTATATTAAGCTCTCCTCAAAAACATCTAATGGAGTATTAAAAGCTTAATTTACATCAGTTACTTCGTGTTGTCCATTTCTTTTTATTGCACTGTCCTAAAGAGGAATGTTCAAAGAATTTAGTCCTTAAGAGAGCCACTGCATGTATTTATTTATTTATTTTTTAATGGATAAAACTTCTGTTTTGGCAGAAGCAGTAAGCATCTGCAGCTCCAGAAAGACTACTTCAAGCAAAGCTGTTTAAATTATTTATAATTTAATGTGCATTGCCATTTTTCCCTATTAGCTTACCATAATTTCCACAATTATTCCAACTTGCAATTGTCTAAAACACAAATTATAGTTCGTGGACCATCAACAAATGAAACACCCCGTAAATGCATCATGCATATTGCATGTGCCCAGAACATCACAAGATAACAAGATTTCTGTTCTTTCTGTGGTTGACATATGCTTTCTAATTAAAAGTATAGCCTACCAAATAGTTCTTGAATATAAACAATAATCAAGATAATGAGATGAGAGAAGCTTCATTGACCTACTAGGTTTTAGAACAGAATGGTTACATATGTGTAAGTCCTTTGAAACTTGTATTTCTTCATGCAAGGAAGAAAGTATGTTGATCAGGTGCTTGATGTTCTCTCAAGTATTAAATGTAATAATCTCCAGTCTTGCAGTAAAATAAAATAAGATAAAAATTTAAAAATGCTATGCTAGGTTACTACATACATTTACCCCTATCATATTGCTTTATGCCTTTCTTTGAAGCACAAAGAGGTCAAGGCAGAATTTTTGTTCTTTACCCGTATTTTCTGAAGCTGGTGACAATAGTTTACAATTCACATTTAACACTAAATTGTGGAGTTTTAAAGTCAGAGTGAAGTAACTGAAAACTTCTACACTGTTTATTGTTCCTGACTTCTATCTCTAGGGAAGTCAGTAGTTATACATATTTATATACATGGGAACAGTTAGCAGGATTAGTTGCAACTTTCTGAAATAATCCGGTTTTCCCAAAGCTCTGGGAACTGATCACTCGAATAAAAATGTAGTTCCTACATGTGAGATACTTCAGCTCTTCTGAAGATCAGAAAGAGCAGATTTGTTATACAGCCCAGTTGCATTTTCAGAACATTTATTCCCAGTCTGCATTCACAAGGACTACCTGCTGCTACACTAGAGGACATGAGAGGCTCTCAATACTTCACAGAATCAGACCCTAGATGGAAAAATAAATACATAAATAAATAATAAAATCTTGACTTAAGGATTGCAATTAAATGAACAATAATAACATCGCAATCTTTTAAATAAAATGCAAATTTCTGACAGAAATATATTAATTCCTGATTATAAACAACAATGATTATAAAGGTTATCGGACTTCCATGTTTATTGTTTTTATTAAAGAAAGCAATGATCTACAAGTTATATCCTTTTCCTTACTTCGCTCTCTTTCTGGACAAAAAGATGACACAGAGGCAACAGATATGAAACCCATTTCAACGAGATTTACTTTAAAGGTTTGAAGACACTTTAAAAAGCAGACAAAAAATAATTGCTACAACTGAGAATATATTATGGCCACTTAATGTAAGTAAAATAGGAAACAAACAAAAAGAAAGTTAGTAGTTTCTTTAATAACAAGGTTTTGTTAAGAGAAACTCAACAATTCTCTGTACAGAGGTGTGGTGGGTTGACCCTGTCCAGCACGTAGGACCCAGATTGTCAGATCTTGTCAGGCAAAGATGCTGCCATTTTCATCACAGAAGCATAGACTCATTGTAGAATCACTTAGATCGGAAAAGACCTCCAAGGTCATCTACACGTTTTTTGAATACCTCAGGTGACTCAACTACTTCCCTGGGCAGCCTGTTCCAATGCCTCACAACCTTTTCAGTGAGGAAATCTTTCCTAACATTCAACCCAAACATACCCTGGTGCAACGTGACTACTACTTTTTTACTACATTTTTCATACCACATTTTTTTTACTACTAGTAGTTTTACTGCTCTGGTACAGTGCATAGGAGCATGTAAGTCTCTTAACCAATACACCATTGCTCTTCCTTGTCACTTGCATTGCCAAAACTGAGCAACTAGAACATAAAGTTACCAACTATGCTTGCCAGAGTAACTACAGAAGTTACAGGAAAGGGATGAATCTGGTGTTAATCAAATTAATTCAGTCTAAAGTGCCTGCATTATGAACAGAGATAACATAAACCCCCCAAAAAAGACACTAATAAAAACTCTGAGATTTACAGATCAGTAATATGCTATTAATATCCTGTGGGTTGTCTGTGATTAAGCTGCATGCAGCCCTTCTGGCTAAAAGCAAATCATTCTGATGTCTTAAGAGAAGTGCTTTTGGACATCTTTTAACCTGTTAATTATTACCAGTTGCTTCATTTTGCTGAGACTCAATCTGATTTAAAGCATTTCCTGGCTGAAGCAACGTGTTCTTTTGAAATCAGCAGAGTGTACTGTCAGGAAAGGGACTCATTCCTCTGAGGTTCGAAGTAGTTTGGGGAAGCTAGACATTTCTACAAGCACACTGTGTATGTCTGCTTTTTCCTAGTGTGTTTGCACAAGAAGGGCTTATTTTCTGCAACTGTTAGGTCTAATTCTCTTTTTAAGCCTCTTTACATTATTTGGACAGGAATTACACTACTAAGACGCATTAGGATGAGCATTAATTCCTTTATGGGTACCTCAAAGCCAATTAATTTGTTAAAATGTTTTAAAGGGATATAAGCATTAAATAAGAATCTCATCCTCAGATTAAGGGTGTTTTTTTCTGCTGTTGTTGTTCTTTGTTTTGTTTTGTTTTTTAATGTGACCTTATAAAAGACTTAATTCTAGGATCTTGCATACTTAAATTCATTGTGATTCTATTGAACAATTTCAGGACTATTCTGGAACTTCTGAGTCACTAAAACATATCTGATGAGGTAAGAACTTTACAGCAACCTGTCAATGGATCTACTTCAATGGTAATATACAATTATAATGCAAGGATATTCTATCTAGAAAAAAAAAGTTGCTCTATAAATTTACATTTTGTATCAATATGTATGAGAGGAGGATCTACAAAATTAAAAGAAATTTAATCTAGATCAAGGTAGTTAGGACAACATTTTCAGATACAATTATTTAGGAATGAAAATAATTGAAAAGAAAAAAAAAACAAAGAACATTAAAATTAAAATTTAAAAATGCATATAATTCATATATCCTGAGAAATTAAAGATTTAAATTGCTTGAGTACAAGCAGTAATCCATTCTGATCAATTTTCAGTGAAATAAGTATTCATAAGAAATGCAGGAGAAATAAATCAACTTAATGCCTAAGGGAAAACAAAAATATATCTACATCACATTTTTTGACATTTGAGGAGAGAAGGGGAGGTTCAGAGAAGGTGAAGAACTAATACTCTTCTTTATTTAATATTTTATGTTTCAGAATAGTTTCTCCTGAACCATATTTAATTGCAAAGACAAAATTGGTTTTATATTATACAGGATTTTTGCATATCCCATATACTTGATGTTTCTCTGTGACCATACTAGATTCCTATGAACTCTTTCAGGCCAACACAATTCAACCTGCATGCTTGACAGATGAAGAATATGATGGTTTAAAATACCAGAGTAATAAATAATAACAATAATTATAATTTAAACAATTCTTTAAAATGTCAAAAATTTAGCAATAGCATTACTACCCTTGTTACCCTCCCAGAAGTGTTAATTGGCCTTGATTTCCTCTGTGTAAAAAGTAGTAATTAGAAAATAGTAGAGCATACAGACTCTGAGAGGAAGAGCCTTATGAGACATTATGGTTGATTTCTGTGATGAGTTTCAGTCTCAGAATTCAAAGTACTTTGTAAAGTTGAGGAAATATTATCATCTTGATATTCCATGCTCTAGTTTGTCAACAAACACCAGTACAAAAATGCTTTAGATTGTAGCTTGTTCCTCACTTTCAGCCTTAGCCCACTAGAAGGAAATCTGCTCCTTCAGGCATGTCTGTACTATTTAGAGAGAAACCAATTTCTGTCACTAAAAAAATGACAAGACTTTCTTCTTCTAATGAAGAGAAACAGCATATAGAAAAACCGCAATTCTACCAACACAAAGCAAAAACTTCTGTATAGCTTGCAGGTCTGAAGTAAGCACAGATTTTTTCACAATACTATGTGTTTATCCTGACCGAGAGGAAAAATGTACAGCCTCAAGCAACCAAAGAAAACACACAGACATCAGCTTTTGAGTACTGTCCTTAGGATGCAATTGTTAATCTGAGCTTCTGAAGTTCTCTTGAAAGAGAAACAGCCCCTTAGAGAAGCACCTGATCTGCTCATGATAAATCTCACAGAATGAGAAATTTTTATTTCTTAAAATTTATGCTAACATTTCAAAGCCAAGCAAGTATATACAACTTTAGAGATTAAAGTAACTTTCAAATCGAAAATTCTAAGTCTTCCAAAAAATAAATGAACATATTCTGCTACAGGATGAAAGGGCAAGAGAAAATTTCAATAAAGGAGAAATAATGGAAATGAGATCTGAGACATGCTATTTTTCATGGATTTCTGACCTTTCCAGTTTGCACAAAAATTACTGAAATATCCCTTTCAGCAATGAATACACCCTGGAAAATAAAACAGGGAGGTTCTGCCTTGCATGGGAAGACTCAAGGAGAGATCAGCAGGATCAGCTGCTGGGTAGGCAAGACCAGGAGCCAAGCATGGTATTGATGCCAGCAACACCGTGTCTCACCAACAAGTGCACAGACCCACCACAGCACAAGAGAAGTGGTGTAGGGCTGGGACAGTGACCAGGGGCAGCCAAGGGACGCGTGGCCTCCACACCATCTCCAGGCACGGGGCAGGCAGCCAGACACCAAGCCAGCAAGGTATAAGGGGGCCAGCAATGTAGAAGGTCCCACGTAGTTCAGGCAGAGGACGAGGGCCTGACCTCCTGAAGCTCATCCTCTGAGCGAAGGCAAGGAGGCCCCAGGGAGGTTTCTCCCAGGTTTTTCCCCCCAGCTCTCTCCCAGCAGGCTGCTCCAAGCCCACCGGACTGTACCACACATTAGCGCTCCTGAGCGTGGGGATGGAGTAGGATGCACGCCAAGCTATAAAAAACATAAACCTTGAGAGGTACAGGCAATGAGTGTAGTTGAGATTTTTCTTTTTCCTCCTATTTAATTGTTTTAGTGTTTTTCCTGGTAAGAAATGGTAGGAATGGATGCACAAAAATCTTTTGGTTCAAATGGAAACCTAATTAGCAAGACAAATAAAGTGAAAAATCATGAGAAGAAATACTTGGCATCTTATCTGGAAACAAATGTTCATATTTTGTGTTAGTTCTGACTATTTAATCCTTGATCTTAACTTTTCCATTTCTGCAGCTTGCTACAAGTGTTATAAAAAAAAAAAAATGATGCTACAGGAGTCAGAAACTATTCAATGCCCTAGCTGAAGGGGAAGCTGCAGTCGTGGAGTGCACGTCAACACCATGGGTCAGGAGACAAAAATCTACAGGAATTCAGTGGCTGCATTGTTCCGGGAGTTCCTTCTTCTTTTAAGGTTATGATATTAAAATACATTCAATAGTAAAAAGTTAGTTACTTATAAAGTAATAAGTTGTAAAGTGCATGTCTTGTTCTTCAACTAGCATTGACCCAGAGGAGGATAAGCAAACATTCTTAAAAAGTCTGTCATCCCTACAGTGTTATACACCAAACATTGTCTCTCTTTCTTCTTTACGGTTTATTCTAGTATGACTGGCGGAATGAGCCAAGTAAAAATTATCCTCCCTGGAGCAAATATTATGGAAAAATGAAAACATTAATGTCTTAATTAATGTCTATGACATTAAATTAATGTCATAATGTAATGTCTTGTATTTTTTTTTACCAGGTATTTGCATTTATAGGTCTGTTGTGGTTTAACCCAGTGTTCAGCTCAGCACCACAAAACCTCTTGCTCACTCTCCCCAGGCGCGATGGGGGAGAGAATTGGAAAGGTAAAAGTACCAGAACTCATGGGTTGAGATAAAGACAGTTCGCTAGGTAAAGCAAAAGCTGTATGCACAAGCAAAGGAAAGCAAGGAATCCATTTGCTACTTCCCATCGGCAGGCAGGTGTTCAGCCACTACCAGGAAAGCAGGGCTCAGCACATACTGGTTTCTTGGGCAGACAGATGTCATCACTCCAAACACTGCCCCCTTCTTCCTTCTTTATGCCAGCTTTTGTTGCTGAGCATGATGCTATATGTTATGTGACATCTCTCTAGCCAGCCTGGGACAGCTGTCCTGGCTGTGTCCCCTCCCAGCCTCCTCACTGGCAGGGCAGCATAAGAAGCAGAGAAATCTTTAGCTCTGTGCAAGCACAGCTCTGCAACAACTGGAACATCAGTGTGTTATCAGCATTATTCTCATCCTAAATCCAAAACACAGCATCATACAAGCTTTCTTCAAAGAAAATTAACTTCATCACAGACAAAATCATGACAAGGTCTTGTAGTGTAGGGAAGAAAAAGTGAAAAGAAACTACACACATTTTAAAGGTAGGTTACACTAAACATCTTGAAAGATCATGTCTGACATTTCACTGAAATTTTTGGCATATAAAAACATTATGAATATGACTGAGCTGATATCCAATATTTTGGGAGTTACTAATCATGTATCTGAGCAACAACATTTAAACATTGATCTTTTTGTTTAGTGCTTGAGTTTGGAACATTGTCATAACATACAAAACTGAACAGCCCCAAATACTGACAGCATTATCTCTTAGGGTACTAGGTAAGGCTACATATTAGAGAAATCTTTTTTATTAGCTCCTTGTCCTACTTTTGAAATTATCTACTGTCAATTTTTTCTTCTTTGCTAGTGTTTAATTTCATTTTTCTTTCTACAAGGAACATGAGCTGTAAATTCATCAATTGCCATGTCTTCATTTATATTTGCAAGTCCCTCTACAGTAGGATTAGAAGCAGTAGCTGTAAATCATGACCACCGCAATAACATTATTTAATGGGATGGATAGGTAGTTAGCAAACCCAATCAAAAAAAAAAAAAAAAAAAAAAAATGGTAAAAGCCATTAGGGGTATTGCAAGAGGAAACTCCATCCCAAACAATGTCTTTTTCTTTCTGTAGAGGTATAATTTTTTTCTTAATTTCCAACTTGAACAGAAAAGGAGCCTTTTGCTTACCGGAACAGCTATTACCAACATATGCATGCAGCTGACTCCAAACTTGTAGCTTTATATCCCTTTTGTTACAACAAAAACAGTACTCACTGAGTAGTTGACTCAGAATTACTATTACAACAATCAGCAGGCAAGACGTGCAGTACAGTACTGTAGCAACAGCTAGTCCCAGAGGCAAGGCAGTGGTTCAAAACTCATTTTCCCTCTTGCTTTAAAGTGCAGTCTCAAACAAGGCATCTCTTCTAATGTTGGCATATGCTAAAGTCTGTGATCAAGAGACATAAATGAAGTAATGATATTTGAGTACAATGGTATCACAACAATTACTGCTTCTGATATTTTCCCATGACACTTTGCATCACAGTGTCATTGTATATGCTTTCTTACTGCTCTCCTCTTTGTTTTTTGTTTTTTTTTTTGTTTGTTTGTTTGTTTGTTTTAGTATTAATGTTGGGGAAATTCAGAGCTTAGTTTTCTAGCTGGATTTGTTTCAGAATTAAAACCACAGCTTACTGATTTATTGAAGCAAGAGTATTTGGCTTGTTCCTTCTAAAGTCAATAGAAAATGCTTAAATGTCTGGAAGCTGTTTTCAAGACATATTACTGAAGCACAGAAAACTGGTATAGCATGTAGATTATAGGATTCATATAATCTATGCCACTATATTTTGGAATTCTGACCATTTTTATTCTCAAAACTACTCATTCTTTTTCTATGAACACAAGCAACCATTCCAGTGAAGTCAGTGGGAAAAACAATCTCGGTAAAACAGAAAAAAACAACCCCCACTTTAAATTAAAATGTAAATAACAACTTTGCTTAACAACACAAGAAAAAGTAAGTAAAATATACAAATGATGGCTTTTACAATTTTCAGATTAGTTTTTGTGTATAACTTTTCTAAACAGTGAACACTAGGTTAATTTGCTCTCAAATTTCATTAGAGCTTTGTCTTCTGTTTTGCACAGATTGCCCGCAACTGTTACTACTCTGTCAAAGGTAGTCTAAAACGGAGGATAACCTAAGAGGACTCCTGCTGTTTATGACACTCTTGAGATCAGAAAGAAGTCTTCCTTGCGTTATTCAATTTGTGCAGGTAAAGCCACCAATGATAGCTGTATGGATCTAACAGCCGCTCAATATCACAGCTTTTCCCCACCAAAGAGTATTTACTTGCTTCATTAAACTTGCTGTGCTACCTATTCCACTTTTTTAAATCAGACAGCTTTATCTGATGTCTTGTACCAAGTCAATACCAATTCTTTGCTGTGCAATTAATCTAAGTGAACTTATCCAGCAAGAACTTAAGATGTTTTCATTAGTTGCAGATTTTTTTTATCAGAAATGTATCCAAACAAAGGAAATCCAGAAAGCACATCAGCATGTAACTTATTTTCCGGTTTATAGATTTATTTGCCTGAATTTAGATACTTTCATGACTGGAAGACTGCAGAGGCATGGCAAAAGCCTTACTTCTCTGTCACAGAACATTGAATTAGGAACTTATCATAGAACTGTGAATTCTGAACTTAAATATTAATTCAGCCTAAAAAATGAAATAGGTGACTGAACAGTTCATTGTGTCACTGGGTGTCTGTGTTCTCAAACATCACCAGAGAGAGATGTACTTCCCAAGACATGAAACAAAATTATCTGGTCTGTAAGTGTGTCAAAGCTTTACAGATAAATTCTTTAAATGTTTGCCTATATACTAAGGCTTCATATCTAACTAAGAATAGTAACATTCAGATCTGCACTGTTGTAACAAACACTAATGAATTGGTACAAGACCAGGGACGTGACTGGCTTCATGACTACCATGTTCTGCTACATCCTATATAGGTTATCAGGCAAAAGAAATACAAACAAGCTGTTTATAAACTCTTGATTGCCTAGAGCTCTTCTGCTACCAGCTACAAAATAAGGGTTCTTTGTGACACCCTGGGCCATTAATCATGTTTGAGTAGGATAGCGGGTGTTCCAGAATGTAAAAGACACATTTTTAATAATTATTATGGCTATTGGAAGTCAACCAACAGCTATGTAAACAGATGTAAGGATGGCACAGTAACATATCGTGAGAGACATCAGCAATACAGTTTTCAAAAGATACTGGTACAAATGTGAATCTAAGAAATATTTTTTTCACAGGCAATAAAAGTGGTTTTTTTTTGTTTGTTTGTTTGTTTTGTTTCTTTTTCCCTCATTCTCTCAGTCTCCCTGAAAAACGAATGCCATTTGTTAGTGTTAGTACACCATCTTGTGGATAACTGGTCTAGTTCGGATAGTTCAGAGTGCCGCAGTTACAGCTAGCACAATGTCCAACTGCAATCACTTCCTATTCATACAATGCTTAGAGTCACAGCAGTTTTATAATTATCATGACTCGGTTCCAGATCTGCTTGTGAAGCATAAAATATTTGGATGTAAAATAAGATATATAGAGAGAGAAAGACGCTGATGCTTAACTATCAGTTACTGTTAATTACTTTTCTTAGAACACAGTTACAGTATTAGGAAGAAAATAAAACTGTGGAGCACTTAACCAGAGTTATAACCCCAGACATTGCAAACTACACTCCTTGTTTGTCTAATCTGCTGTATATATGCTCTCACTGTCCACTGAAGTTACCATTGATCCCTTGGGCTCATCTTTGTTGCAGATCATCAATGGAAAGCACATGCTAGCCTTGAGAATGCCTGTTGTTCATCAGTACCAAAGAGGCTAACTTGCTACCTTCATAGTCTAGATATTAAATCCAAGTACCTCTCATGATTTGTAGTGCTTCCAATGCATTATTATTACAAATTTCAGTATCATTTCAGACCACTGTAAATTAAAAATAAATGTTTTAAAGAAGGAAAACTGGGACAAAATAATATATTGGGAAAGGCAGCAAACTACTTAAAGCTGTTTGAGCTGGTTGGCCAAACAGAAATACCGATAAAACTTTCAGATCAACAAGTAAACATTTTTTTCCTGGCAAAAAGTACACAAAAGTTTATTTGATCCAACTATATTCTTCATTCCAGAATAAATTATTTCTTCCCCATTTGCCTTTTCATGAAAGGATAAAACCTTTGACTTCCTTGTTAGGATAAAACTGTTTTCAGATTGTGCAAAGAAAGTACATCCCAAAATGAGATCTAAAGCAGTGGGGAAAAAAAAAAAAAAAATCCAAAGATTCCAATATGCACTCTGTTGTTTCAGCTTGTCTGTAAGCAGTTTCATCCTGTTATTCCATGTACTGTCATAGGAGGGGATGTAGCATTACCTGTTTTAGATTTCCTGTTTTCATCCTCAATATTCCATCCTTCAAAACTCTGCACACTTTGCATTTTCTGAAATTTGTTGTTGTTATGCTGGCTGTCTTTCTAGGGGTGGCAGCACTGATCTCTTTGGAAAAGAAGGGATCATTTTCCATCCTCTTCAGGGATGTCTGGCAGAGTTTAACCACTGATCTATCTTACTGATGCTGCCTCCTAATGATGAATGTGCATGCTTTCACTGACTAGGTGTGGCCAGTGAGTGAACCTGCAAAGAGGAGACAAGATGGCAACTATTGGGAAGAGTTCATCAGCTGCATAGCAGCTGACATTACAAAGCACACTGATGTATGCCATTCTCAAGAGTCTGAAGGGAAAACAGGATTCCTACATTGCACTGTCACTGTCCTGCTGTCAGGATACATTTGCATCAGCAACATACACTGAAACAGTTTTTACAGCTTCTCCATGTTCAAATGGTGCAGTACAATGGAAACAAGCTCATTTTATTAAATCAGGTGCTGGAGCCTGTTCTTATTCTTCTACCAAATAACTGATGTCAACATGACAGTGTGCCATGGGATTTTTGATTCCTTCTTTCTTTTAAGACTAGTATATTATGTAGTACGTATACACAAGAAGATATTAAATAAGTGGTTGCAAAGCAAGATTTCAGGAACTAAGAATTATTCTGCAAAATTTATTTGACCTTAAATGGATTCAGATTTGCTAATAATAATAATAATAATAATAATAATAATATATAATTAATAATTAATAATATTAATATTATAATAATAATTAATAATTATTAATAATAAATATTTTCTACAGAACCACTGTTTCTCTAAATATTTCACACCAATAATGTTTTTAGAATGGATTTTGCTATGGAGTCAAGGTGATGTGCAAGCTAGGTTTCATTGATTTCATTTTCCTGTGGAGTAAAAAGATGTTTAATGAACTAGCAAGGGGCATGCAGAAAAGAAACAGTACTATGACAGCCAATCCTGCCCTGGAGAACTGGATCTGTTCCTGTGTATTGTTATTAAATCTCCTCCAAAGAAGGGTTCAGATATGATCATTCTTTCTTTTTGTATGTGAGCTACTAGATCTTTTAAAAGAATGGCTTAGAATATCTAAAAAATCATGTGCAGTCATCTTAAATAGGTCACTATGAATTACGGTGTACTTTCTGAGCTTTACATGTGGTGATGAAAAATTTGTAACGTATGTGCCTCTAAAATGCAAATAAATGTCCTTTCAGACTCCTGTGGTTTTTAGACATGTAATTAATGATTGTGAAACAGATATTATAGTTATAATCAATATAGAAAAGCCTCAGGAAATTAATTCTTCTTTCTGATGTCTGTTGAATAAGAAAGGTAAAAATAAATATTAAATTAGCATTGTTCATCCAGTGTTCTAAAAGAACTAGAAATACTGTGAAAGAACAGTATCATAACGATATAATTAACTCTCATAAGATAAATGAATAGCAGGAAGGAGCGTGTATTCTACTTTAACACTGCTGTTTGCTAACTTCTGACATTTTGACCACAGATTTTGAATTTCTTAATATACTGGAGAGGGTAAAAGATGGAAATACTCTTATGAGACAATGAAGTGACAACTGGAGATTTTTACTAAAGACGTGAGTTCTGTATGCCAAAAAACAGTCTACATTATGAACTAAGTAACTATGTATCAATACACCCCATTGAGATGTAGGAGAATTAAAAATGAATCAGAATGTGATCCTGCTGTTATTTTGATCATATTTTGTATGCAATGATAATTATACAATAATATATAATGTATATGCAATATATTTTCTAAATATACAGAATATTTCTACATAAACTTATATTACTATTATATGTTATCCTGCTAATTTTGTTACTATGTCATAGCATAGTTTGCAGAAAACAAACAAACAAACAAAACCTGTGGCTTTTACCTCTATCATCTAGCACTGTTTTTACCCAGTCAGGATACCTTAGAAGCTGAGTTCAGTGAAAGAGGGGAAAAGCTTGTCTGCTTGCTTTCTTACTGGGCGTTACAGGTCTGAAAAGTGGCACCTAAGTTGGTTTTGGTATTGAAATTGGACACAGCTATAACAGTAAAGAGCCATGGGGTCTATACATCATACAAAACCAAAAGAGACCCAAGAAACTAAATTCTTAAGGGTAACTCATGGTAGTTTTCCAAGCTGAAATACTTTCTAGATGTCCTCCCATCATTTCATAGCCACAGTTTTTATATATTTATTAACTACAATGTGCTTTAGAATCATTAAACTGTCTGCAAGAGGAGCTTGGCAATAGCTGGGCTGCTAGAACTTCACTTACACATCTACATGGCATTTGTGATACATTTAATATCAGCTATCCCATTTCTGGTAAATGCAAATGCATTGGCATCAGATTGACTACTGATTTATACCACAGGATATCAAAAGAAAATCAAACTCTTTATTATTTTAATCAGCTTCCTCTAAGAAGAAAAACATACTGGAGGGAAAGAACACAAAAATCTAGCAGTTATCTACACAAGTGCTCTACCCTGATAGTCACAAACTGGAGATTAGAAAAAGCTGTTGAGGTTTGAGTAACTAGTTTGCCTTCACAGGTATTAGAAGTTCCGTCTATAACGTATTGTAAACATAAGCACAGATGATTTATCATAGCATTTCAGAGGCTCTGTGAGGGACTGGAAACTTTATGGAACATTAATCTGCAATGAATGTTATTTATGAGAAAATTTCACCTGTTATTTTGAAGGTATTTCTTTTGTAATTGGTGTATGTCTCATTTTGAGTTGGCTTTACCAGACACTCAGTTTAATCTGTTGTTTTACAGAGATAGATGTATGACAGGGCGAAATATGTCAGTGGTCTGGAGGGAATTGTCATTACTTTTCATTTAAGATCATCTAGTATTTCTCTTCCCTGTAAAATAAAATTTAAAAATCTAAAAATAAATAAAAATGTTAAAGGACTAATTACTATACCAGGACTGTTTGTTATATCTGTGGCTTATCAGCGAGGAAGAAAATAAATTTTGAAGGGTTTCTACAAAATGTAAAATAGTGCAACAGTTTAACAAAAAGCTGAGTGAAAGAGCTTCCATTTGCATTAACTTCAAGTCATTTTTTTTCTTAGATGATTTATGGACTAAGCTGTGAAATTTCTACAGAGGTCCATGTGATGTAGCCTGTTACATGGGGGAAAAAAAGAGGAAAATAATCTGTGTTTTAATAACAATAATTCTAAGAAGGAGGTGAAGTGTTACCCAAAACATATATGCAATGTATCAATATTACCTCAAACCTTTTTCTCAAACAACAATTTGTGATCCTTTCACTTTCCCCTGCTGTCTATATATGAGCCATATTTTGCACGGGGACATCTGAAAAGCAAAACAGTCAACTCTTCTTTCAAGTATCAGTAAAAGGAAGAAAGGGTTCACTAGCAAATCCAAATCTATTCTGCTCAGATATAAAAAAGCCATTTCTTAATTGCTACCTAAAATAATTCCTCTATCTTTTCCTTCCCTCTTTTTCAATGTCATAAAACTTCTATTCACCTTTCCTCTCTGTAAGTTCAGGACACAACAGAAATGGATCAACTGGGGGCTATGGTAAACTGAGGCCAAAACAGTAATTTTTTTTTCTTTACATATTTAGGTGTTTTTCTAATCCAATACCTTACCACAACTTTCTCTTTTTCCAGGACTTAATGATCAAGAAATGCCAGAGGGAAATGTATTTCTTACTGTTAAATTGTAGTTCCATTTTCTACAGGGCCATCTGTTGCAGTGATTTGCCTTTATTTCTGCTTAGTATGTTGCATATCTCATGTCTCTTCTGTGCTATCACTTTTATTCCATTCATATTGCTTGCTTTGTTCTTCTTTTCAGGTCTGCTTTCTATTCTGTGTTCATTTGATTGCCTTCCTTTGGGAACCTGCTGAATATAACTAACTGAAAAATGAAGCAAACTCTTCTGAATTTCTTTTTCAATTTCTACAGATATTTCAGCTTCTCTTTCAAATCACCTTCCAAATGACACTGAGAGGAATGACAGTTTTAACAGGAATTATTTTTTTCTTCATTTTCATTTATAAGAATGCTTTTCATTGGAGACAAGACATATCAATTTTTGATAAGATTTTTCTGATTTGTTACAAAGAGAAGCACATTTGAACTGAAAATTTTGGATTACATAAGATGTATAGTGCTTGTTTTTTTACAAGAAAAATGGGGGAAAAAAAACACAAACAAACAAATCTCAGTCTAAGCTGAACATGCTTGAGAAAGTGTCAACAACAAAATATGAAGGATAAAATTTGTTATTTTTTTTACCATGTTTAAAACCTAAAACAGTCCTTCATCATCATCATCATCACCATCATCATCTAGAAGGAGTGAATAACAACATCTGGCATAGCTTCCTCAGGATATTAGTCATTTTGTATGTCAGATGCCATTTTAACATTTCAGAATATAGCCCTGCACTAGAAAAAGGCTGGAGCAATTGCTGCTATAGAGGGATACTACATTCAAGCAAACAGACAGTTTATGCATTTGCCCAATACGAACACTCAGAGTATTCTTCTGAACATACCAAACACAGATGTTTCCCAAAATGTGAACATTCATCAGACACAATGGCATTACCATTCTGAAGGTCAGGCACAACAGCTGCTTCACTTCCACACTCTTTTGCACATATGTTGAAGTGTAACCTATATTTTGCACATATATTAAAATTTAACATATAAGGGAGCTCAAGCAGCAAATTCAGAGACACTTGAATGGCTGATTTGGGGAAATAATGCACTGGGAACTTAACCATGACAACAGTCAAGCATGCCAAGGCAAAGCAGTGTTGCGAGTAATGTACTGGAGTCAGAAGCTCTGGGTTATGCTCACTAACATGCTTCGTGATCCTGTAGCAATTTCTCTGTGTTATTTCATATTTTTAGCCTTTCTGTGGTTTGTCTGTGTAGATGAGAAATTCTCTATGGCTGTAACTTTCTTCCAGGAAAATTTCTCACATTCTAACCTCTAGTCTAGGTAACAATACATCCTGTCTAGGCGGGCCACCAAAGAAAGAAGAGATATAAATAATATGTAACCAAAGTAGCTTTAAGCACGTCCTGTTTAGCAGTAGCAAAACTTTTAGTTTAAATATTTTTTAAAACAGGAAAATGTTTCAGAAAAATTAATAATACATTCACATTTCCAGTGTAAGCTATATCTCAGAAGAATCTCACAAAGTAAAGCTTCAACTGTAACTTGAGTATTTCTGAAACAGGACACAGAGAATAAAGCCTAGCCTCCAAAGAGAATTAAAAACATAAATGAAAAGATTCAGAAGGTCAAGAAATCACTCCCATAACATCACAGCCCATAATTTTTCATCAGATGTTGCTCCATACTTGTAAATAACATTTAAAATGTTAAGCTCCATAACAGACAAATTCGCAAATGGAGAAAACAGAACAGAGTAGGAGAAAGCAGGAAAGCTAGGAGAAAACTCCTTCATTTGGGTACCTGTGGAATGGTAGGTAAAAATACCCAGAGTATCAATGTGCACTGCAACTCATAAAATATGTTTTAAAAAAAATAAATGAAGAAAGAAAGAAAAAAAACACACACACAAAAAAAAGGGGGGGGTGGGGGGCATGGCATAGGAAGGTGGGGGGTGGTCGAGGTAATGAAATTATTTTGTAGTAGAATTTTGCTGGCAATCAATTGTTTACTCCAAATTCTACAGTTATTTTGAATTAATCTTCATAGCAAGATACAGAAGATTCAGCAGTGTGTTCTGGTAAGTTTCACTTACATTATTTATCTCATAGTCTAGCCAAATATGTGATTATTTATTTATTTATTTATTTATTATTACAAAGCCTAAAAAGAAGGTAAATAATTTCCAACACATATACCAATATGTTACCTTCATTTCCCCCTCTTAGAAATTCTTAATTGTGTGTGCAACTTTCAACATGATTTTAAAGGGACATTAAAGATCATTTCAAAATATCCATGGTGTAAAATATATGGAAGGTTATATTGCCATATTAAAAAAGATTTCTTGTGGGGGAAGATACACAATTCATCACTCCGTACATTAAAAAGGAGAACTCTTCATGTGTGCAATAAAATCATAGAATCATAGAATATCCCTAGCTGGAAGGGACCCATAAGGATCATCAAGTCCAACTCCTGGCACCACACAGGTCTACCCAGAAGTTTAGACCATGTGACTAAGTGCACAGTCTGATTGCTTCTTAAATTCAGACAGGCTTGGTGCAGTGACTGCTTCACTGGGATGCTTGTTCCAGTGTGCTACCACCCTCTCGGTGAAGAACCTCTTCCTGATGTCCAACCTAAACTTCCCCTGCCTCAGCTTAACACCGTTCCCGCGGGTTCTATCGCTGGTGATAATGGAGAATAGGTCACCTGCCTCTCCACTCCCCCTCGCGAGGAAGTTGTAGACCGCGATGAGGTCCCCCCTCAGCCTCCTCTTCTCCAGGCTGAACAGGCCCAGTGACCTCAGCCGCTCCTCAGCCTCTTCCCCTCTAGGCCATTCACCATCTTCGTTGCCCTCCTCTGGACACTCTCCAACAGTTTAATGTCCTTTTTGTACTGTGGTGCCCAGAACTGCACACAGTATTCGAGGTGACGCCTCACCAGCGCAGAGTAGAGTGGGACAATCACTTCCCTCGACCAACTAGCAATGCCGTGCTTGATGCACCCCAGGATACGGTTGGCCCTCCTGGCTGCCAGGGCACACTGCTGGCTCATATTCAACTTGCTGTCAATCACAACCCCCAGATCCCTCTCTGTGGGGCTGCTCTCTAGCGTCTCGTCGCCCAGTCTGACGGGTTGCCCTGTCCCAGGTGCAAGACCCGGCACTTGTTTTTGTTAAACTTCATGTGGTTGGTGATTGCCCAGCTCTCCAATCTGTCCAGATCTCTCTGCAAGGCCTTTCCACCCTCATCCGAGTCCACAACTCCTCCAAGTTTGGTGTCATCAGCAAATTTGCTCAAAACACCTCCTAGTCCCACATCCAAATCATTTATAAAAACATTGAAGAGGACTGGCCCTTAAATGTAGCCTTGACAGACCCCACTGGTGACCATCCGCCAGCCAGATGTGGCCCCATTTACCACAACCATACATTAAAAAGAAAAACTCTTCATGTGTGCAATAAAATCAGAATATCTACTTAGTTTATTAGATACAAAGTGTAACATATCTGAAAACTGTTGGACTCATTAGATTAAATCCTTCTGTGATGGATGCTTTTTACACACCATCTACCACCCAGCTCTCCTTGAAATGTTGAGCAGGCAATGCCTCATGAATGGTGCACATCAGCACTGTCTGCAACTGAATGTTTCTCTGACATTTCCAAGGCAATGGGGACTTCTGCCTCCACTGTCCATAAATTAAAATAAATAAATAAATAAATAAATAATAAATTTAAAAAATCAATTGATGGTTCAATGGAACCATCAAACTTCAACCTGAAGGTGCTGGGATGGAAGTGTCTGCCCATTAGTGAAGATGCAAATGCTGTCATTCTGCCCTATACCTCCATGGTAGAAGTGTTACAGCACCTAAAATGAAGAACTTCATGCTCACTTTTGTGAATCTCTACAGGCTAGTTACAGTCTTGAAAATGAAGTAGGAAATCTTCTTAAATAACTGTAGAATAGATATCATCAATTCATTGACTGCAGTCACAATGCATGCTCCCAGGATGCTTTCACGCTACACAGGTAATGAATACTAATAAACAATATTCATTTCAAAAAAACAGTGAGTAATGCATTCCATTTCTACCTTTTAAACATGAGATCTTTTCTGTCTTTACAGAAAGCCTAACTTATCCTAATTTTTTCTAAAAATATATTCACCATAGAGATACAGTCTTCAGAACACTATGGTTGTGGTATTTTTTTTCCCCTTCTCTCCATAAAATAGCATAATGAGTGTTAGATATTTCCTTTTGGCGCATCTCCAGCTCCCGCTATACTACCCCAGCAGCTACCACCAGAGTTTCCATGAGAAAAGGATATTAATTAAGAATTTTGCTGCAATATACATATATATATATATATATTTTTTTTTTTTTTCAGAATGATAGGTTTTCAACAGCCTGCTTCAGCAAGGGCTCTTCCAGCCACCAGTTGTCTTTAAAAACAGCCTGACAGTCTGATCTTTTGTTTCATCATCACTGAACATTCAGAAATGGGTTTGGCACTTCTGATCCGTTCACTTATCTTAGAAGTGTTCTTATTTACCGCTTTTCTTCTTATTGACTGACTGAAATAAAAATGGTAATGAATAAAAATGCACTTATTTCATGTACCATTGCAATGTAGAGGGCTTGGCTAGTGCTAGCCTTTTTTAAACACACATAGCTGGGCTTAAGTGGCATTGAGAGACTTGAATGAGTTTTTTGCAACAAGGTGAACTGGTAAAGAAACCTCGATATTTGTAGAGTCTCATTCAACTCTTTGAGTTGTTTTCTAACAGCTTTTGGGAGACCAGCCTCCTATACAGAAATTGTCTTAGTTCTCAAATTCTGACAAGTAATGGCAGCGCCCAGCATAGCACTGAGCCTGGGGAAGGATAGCTAGCTGCTATCTATGAGAGAGGAGAGCAAAGCAGGAGAGAAATGTATGTTCAAATCCGAGTTCAACAAGCTTTAGTTAAATTGCCCCTAAGAGGGCATGATCCAGGCTTGATTGCAAATACTTGGTTCTTTTTAAATTACTGCTCTGGTTCAGTAGAATATAGTATAGGAATATATATAATGAGACCAGCTGGAAAACATTGTGTAAAAGTCTGTGGAAGTAATGAGCAGGACATGGTATAATAAGCTTTAAGATAACAGTACCCAGGACACCAAAGACATTGGATTTCTTGTAAATAATATATTGCTTTGTTAAAACGTAAAACCAGAGGAAGTATTTTTAAGAAAATCATTCAAATCTTGTCAGATGCCACTTCAACCCAGCCGAAAACCTGCTATGCTCAATGCATTACGCAGAATGGCTGGAAACTGGACAGGGTTTTACAACTATGTTTTGCCATCTAATTGATCCATTTTGAAAAATATAGTCTATTATTACACCTATTATTAATATTCTAGGCAGATCTAGCTGTTTATTTTTGCTTTGTTAACACACGATTTAAGATAAAAACCACAGCATCATTTCAATTTTCTTTGTGCAACTTAGTATTCCGATTCATTGTCACTAGGGTTTTTAAAATACTCTTAAGTCTGTTACTCACTAAGAACTTGCACCTCGGATGGATTAACAGATTTAAAGTACTGGGCCCAGCTACAGCTTCTCCAAGTCCTGGAAATTTCTGTAAAGAGGAAGGCTCTGGCAAAGCCAAAGGCACTTGTTCTGTGAAAATTATTAAGCACAACATCTGTGTGCCCAGAATGTGGAAAAAAATCAGTGTGGGTGATGGACTATTCTTGTCCTTTCTTAGATGAAATTTAAATTAATACGATTTTCTTTTGTATCAGATAAAGAATAACTGCTGCAATATCTCATATCTGGATTGCCCAGCTTCTCCAAGAAGATGGATTAGTGAATCTACAATGTGATTTTGTTTGTTTTTTTAAAAAAAAAATCAAGTTCTATAATTTTTGACTTAGAGTCTAACATTGATTCATAATTCAACAACTGGCAGAGGCTATTTCATCAGAAGTGATAAAGTATGCAAAATACTGCATAGAAATTTTTAAGGGCATATAAGAGCTTATAAATAGTCCACACTTGTGGGAAAAAAAAAAAAAAAAAAAAATAGAAGGATATTAATTGTGGATGTCTACAGAAGCAGAAAATGGAAAATCTACTGAGTTCAAGCATTTTGTCACATGGCAGTACTGAAGAAGTCATGGGGCTCAACTATAATAGTTATTTTTGTGCAGCCTTTCACTAGTTTGCTTCTAAAAGCTCTATCCCAAATCCCTCTGCCTCGGTATTCCCATGCTCTGGCAAATTAAACCAGTTATTCCAGTGCCTAATTACACCAGCATCTACCATCACCCATGCACACCCAAATTGGCAGCATACCGCTTTTCAGGAACCCAACACTGAGATGTTACAAAGGTTAGAGAGACTGATCTATCACTCTGACAACTCCCACGCTACACAATCCTACAGTCACTAATGACATTGCCAGGGATTTGGCTGTGAGGCACACCAAAATTCAGATGGTTTTAGTGGACGATCAGAATCCAGGAGTTGAATATATGTCCAGAATCTGAATACAAGTGCTGTTGCCAGCTCAGGCTGCTCTGACATTGTGATGATACACCATAAGCAAACAGGCAACAGCGAAATTCACCTCAGAATAAAAGGGGAAGAACACCAGTGGTTGAAAAGTTGCTGACTTAAGGACAGACTTGTTTTTCAGAAGCTAGGAGGACAAAGAAAATGTTAACAGGTAGCTATGAAAAATTAAAATCTTTATGAGAACCTCAGAACTGGAATAAAGGAGACAGAGAAAGGTTTATCTGTGACAGGGAACAAGAAAGGACAAATCAGTCTGTCAAAATACTTTCAGTACAAGTGAAACCAAAAAATAGAATTATGAGGAAAAGACAAAAGGAGCTGGCAACCTGAATATGTAGTCAAAATTCAGACTTACTTGGCATAATCAGAAGGAAGAGAAGCCAAAGAGAAGATGACAGCTTCTGCATGGGACTGTGATCACTTGGAAAGAACTGGTTAAAAGTAAAATATTGAAATCAACTGTGGAATCAAGGAGCTTGTGATCATGGAAGGAAACCAAGAAAACAGAAAAGTAAATTTAAGATGGTTTATTTTAGTAAGGTAGGAAAATTGGCAAATAGTATTTCATGGAGAGAAAATTTAAATGAATAAAGAATAAGGGAGAAAGAGCAATTCCTTGAAGAAATTGTACAAGATGGCTTTAAGAAATTATACCAAGAAATGAGCCTAGGAGATACAAACTATTCCGACACAGAAGAATAATAGAAAGTTTAAGAGACCAAATAATTATACTTTCATATCACACACTGGTTTAACTGATCATACAAGAGAGAAAATTAAGTTTGAGAAAGGCATATATAAAGAGAGCATATAGGGAAAAAAAGGCAAAATTTGAGTTCCAACTAGTAACAAACTAGTGTGATTTTATCGAGAGAAAAACTACAGAGAGAGCTGATGGATGGATGGACGGATGGATGGAAGGAAGGAAGGAAGGAAGGAAGGAAGGAAGGAAGGAAGGGAGGGTGGGAGGGAGGAAGAGAAACATTTGAGAACTAGAAAAAAAGAAAAAAAGAACATTTTATTTATCGAAAATTGTTCATGTCGGCCAGTTTTGAGAATCTCTGGTGTTCAGCTTTTCAAACAAACAAACAAAAAACAAACAGGTAGCAATAAAACAATGAGAAAGATCTTTTTCCAAAGAACAAAATGAAAACTTACATCCCTGCTGCTTGAGCCAAGACTGTGTTCTTGGAAATTTCAATAACAAAAATATTTCACTGGTAATATAGAAAACCTCATAAGTTTACTATGCTATCCCACAAGGAAAAAAAGTAGAATTTGGTAATGGTACACTAGTACAATGGCACATTGTCATTTGGATATTACAATACTGGAAAAGCAAGACTTACAGATTTCTAAACAGTTTTGGAGAAAAATATTAATACAGAAGAGACCAAACAAAATCTGTTGTTCACCCCAAAACAGCACAAGTATCCGTATACAGAAGACCCAAAATGCTCATATAGTCACTGTTAATGATTCCTTTTGAAAAAAAAAAAAAAAAAGTCTTTGTAATAATGACACAGCATGATCATTGAATGAAATAGATTGAGCTAATACTACATTTAAATATGTATCTTATTCGAAAATGAGTTCTGTATTCATTTTCTACATCATGCAGGCATTTGCCTTCCTGCAATTTTGGCAGAAAATTGTGGATGCCAGCGTTCCACTAGCTTCAGAAAACTGAAATATTTATTATTGGAAAGGGGCTGAAATTTTAGGAAACTTCAGAGAATGAGAAAGGAAAAAAAAAGAAATCACTGGCTTTTATTGGCAAAATGAAGTAGACCAATTTTTTTTCTCTGATGACTTCAATGTTTGCATGGTCATATACCATATAGAGACACTTCTATACTGTCTTATATATAAAATATTTTTAATAAAAATTAACATTGCAAAACAGCCATATATCGCAAACTGCTCTGAAGATCTCCAAGGATGGAGAACCTCTTTGGACAACTTGTGCCCATGCTCCTTCACCCTCACAGTGAAAGTGTTTTCATGTGTTCACATGGAATTTCCCATTCTTTCTCTCTTCATATGATAGATGTTAGACTGTAAGAGATGTGCCTGGATAGGGTTAAAAAAAATGTTTAATTCTTTACTTAACAATGAGGATTGCAATGTCTCCTTTAATATCCTTAAAAATAATATATATATATATTTTAATTTGTTTTGCATCATTTACCTGGAAAAAAAAAAGAGATAAATTTATGCAAACTTTTATGCTTTAAAATCTCTCCAGATATTTTACCATAAGATTCTCCTTCTTTGATCTCTTCATTTTCTTATCCCATGGCAATTCTGAAATGCAAAAGGGTCACATAAACACATTAGTACATTATTGTATAAGGCTATAAGTGTTTACACAATGGTTCTAGGAAGTTGCAGCAGCTGATAATATTGTACATTATTTTGATATTGATTCAGTTTTGTTAAAGTCCCAGAGTAATAACTGATTTTGTGGGGGAAGACAAAGAATACTGTTTTAATGTATAATTCCTACAAAAAGTATTGTATGAGATTTTAGATGTCCAGCTAAAGGATGAACAAATAAATTATTCAAGGAGCTCCCCAGTGGTAACAGCAATTAGATGGCTACCTGCTAGGCTATCCAAAGGTTCCTCTCCATCTGTGTCTTCATTCGTATTTAATAAATGTAATAAATGAAATACAAAGATTCTTTAAATTTGACAAGGTAAGAATCTTAAGGTAAGTCCTTTGGCAGATAACAGCAGAAATTGGGAACTGTACGGCCTGGTGATCTCAGATCTCCAGAACAGTTCTGAGCAGAAGTTGTGGGAAGAAAGTTAATAAACTCTCTTTTGTGTGGATACGGAAGAAGAGTGTGTGTTTATACAACTGACATAGAGTTTGGACCTTAGATGTTTTCTTATTGTCATTCCCCACACGTGCATATCATGACTGATTCACTATAAATTGATTCACTGTATCCTAATGGATTCACTTTACAAATACATGTATCTGATGTATGCAAATATTATGCAAAATTATTCTGGAATCCTCATGATTTTTAAATATTGAATTAAGTGTATTCCAAAACTGCAGGGAGGAAAAAAAAAAAAAGAAAAAGAAAAAAAAGAAACCAGGATTCCCTCCTGATCTATGTGCTGAAATTATGTCCTCCAAACATTCATGCGGTATAACTGCTACTACATCCCAAATGTCTCCCATAATCAGAAGGTGTCAAATAAAGCCATTTTAAATAACAACAAAATGAAATTATCTCAGAAACAAGTAAAATGTTTTGCAGTTGTAGAAACAAACTTGGCTGATTTCTCCCTCAGTTGCTCCTCTGTAATCTATTAATTTTGAGCACCTACTTTGCATAATCACTTTCTGGCTATTTGTCATTAGTTTTACAGGATATGCACCACTACTGTGAGCAAAAGAAATATTAGAGTGCAAAGATTTGCATAATCCACAGAAGGGCATACTAATCTTCCTGTTTCAATTGGTTAATAATCTTTTTGGTATGTGTTTGAAATCAGAACACTAAGACTGCTTGCCAGGAGAGAGAAAACATTTTCATATACCATATATATTTCATGTCTCATGGTTTTCATGTATTTTGCTGTGTTTTAAAATACAAAAAAAAAAAAGTAATTTTCATGTTGCAGAAAACCATCTCCAGTACAAAAATTAGTTAGTAAAGAAAACCTCTGTGTAGGTAGTAGTAGTATGAATCAATAAATATAATTACTTAAATTTTATACAAAGGCAGCAACACCAATATGGGCTTCAAATTGTTCAAACTGGGGGCATTATTCACAAGATATTCCTCTTTCTCCAATGAAAATCATCAAAACATTGAACAGCAGCAAAGGTGGTTGATAATTTATTCTTTTTGTGTGTAGGGAACAGGTCCTCTGAAAATGTATAGACGTGCTAATCAATCAGTTCTACTTCTTAGTAGGTAGGTGTATATTTAAAAGATGAGGAGAGAAAATGAATGCATACTGTTCTTATTAAAAACCTTGAATCCTGATAAACTATGGTGATGGATAATCCTTTTATTGATATAAGCGTGTGTCCAAGATTGGATTGAAGAAACTTAATAAAATGACCAGGAAAAAGAAAATGATTCATTACTTGAGAAAACAAACTCATGAAAGCTACTCTGCAGCTTAATATATAAAGATGATCAATGATGGAGAAGGTGTAAAAAAAATAGGATATATCTACAGTAAATGTTCTGGGAAATGTAGCTATGCTGGTAGAAGAAGTCCTTAAGACAGACAAAACCCAAATGGTCTTCAGATAACTAATTTAATCTTGCAGGAAAACAAATAAAAACTCCGATTTAGAGTGTGAACTCCAAATAAGGAAAAATGTCTGTGTAAAGAATTTCTTCAGAAAATAAAAAGAATAAATGAAATACATCAATGTATCACTTTTCTGTGATGCATTGACAACAGGTAACAAAAGGCATTGACTCCAACACCAAATGTATATGAAAAGATTTCTTAAAAAAGGAGTATGTAATCTAAAATAAATAGTCTGTAGTCTACCACTTCAGAACAGTCTCATCTCTGCCTGGCCATGGCCCCCATCCACCTGGGATTCATCACAGGCTGACTTCCTGGCCCTGACTCCTTGTCGTGGACCTATCTGATGTCCAGCGCAAGAGCTGCCCCCATTGCCCCCTGGCACCCCCCTCTTCTCCTCCAGGAGGAAAGTGGGCCTTGTCTGGTGAGTTCCATGCCCTGCCAGTTTCTATCACACCTAAATCCTTCTCTGCTGCTGGTCCCTGACAGCTTCAGTACAACATTCACAGTGGCTATGAATATTTCAATTTAAAAGAAAGAAAAGATTATAGGCTATATTAGTCAATTTGATTTCATGTAAAATGACAATACATTAATATGATGAAATATCAATGTCTTCCTTAGGAATAAAGCATGGTAATATTACACTCTTCTGATTCTTCTCTTTTCCAGGAAAAAAAAAAAAAAAAATAGAAACTATGGATCCTTGTTTTGTATATCACGTGAAGTGATTAGCCATGTGGACACAGAGGAAGAGAAACAAAAATTTCAAAGGCTGTTGGCTAGAAGGACAGCATCTGAAAAAAAAAAAAATAATAATAATAACTAATACAAATTTGGAAACATGAATTTCATATGAAATGCAAGACTTTTAATCACTGTCTCCTTATCAGAGGTGTATGGATCAAGAAATACAATTATATAAATAATGCAAAATATATCTGGGGGGGAGACAAAGAGAGAGAGAGAAAGATGGAGCCGGCTGAACAGATTAAAGGATACATTGATTGCTCATACAACTGAAGAAGTAAAAATATTTCATGAATAATATCAGCTGAGCTTATTTCTTGATTACAGAACCTACCAAGATGGTGAGGATCACTGTAACTCAAAATTTATGAAAAACTGCCTGAAGAACAGCTTGCCTGAAAGTTTACAGAGCCAGCTTAAAAATGGCGAACCACAAAGAGCACCCATATATATTTCTCTTTGCAGTGCAGGAAATATAATTTAAAAAAAAAAAAAAAAAAAAAAAAAAAAGGCACAAAATAGCTTCTAAGTACCAGATTTTGGCACTGAAAATTAGGTACCAAAATTCCAAACTTCAGCAGCTACCTCGTATACTACAGGTAGGTAGCTGCTGAATAAAGAGAGGCAATATCCCACAGTCAGAGTAGCTAGGAAGGCTCTTGATTTAAGCATTAGCCCAAATATATGAAAATGGTAAGGTGCCATATAGCAGGGCATTGTTAGAGCTGATGATATCTGACATGCTTTAAAGGAACATAGGTCCTATAAGAGGTGAGCTTCTCAGGCTGAGGCTTGTTTAGCTCTTAGAAAGCAAGTTACAGCTTCAGGAAAAGGTTTGTGGAACTGGATGCTTCCCCCCCCCTCCCCCAAGGGAAATCCAAAGGAAAATATTTAAGATAAATGCAGTCTTCATGTTTCTGTAATTCATTGGCTGCTGACTCCTAGGGAGCATTCACTCAGCAGGTTTTGAGACTCCAGACCTCCCTCATTTTGCAGCCCCTGGATAGTGCTGCTAGAGTAGCCACATTAACACTGTGCCTCCCATTACATTTGGGAGGCCATATACCAGAAAGTTCAGAGTTGCAATGCATGTTTTACCTCTTTTTATGCTTATTCTGTTTGTTATTATGTTTTCACATAAATGATGAACAACATAAGTTTTTGGAAGGAGGTGAGTGTGGGGAGTTTAGGATTGTCACTTTTGTTTGTATCCTTTCACTAGGGTGACTTTACTTGGTACAAGTTCTGTTACCACAGAGTCTACTGGCTACTTTTAAGACACTTCTACAATAGTTTTAAGGTCATATTAACCACAGACAATACATATATATATATATATATATATATATACATGTAAGAACACTGAACTTCAGAGCACTGCATAAAAGTGGGATGATATAAGCAAAATTTTAAGCATACCAGTGGAGATTAAATAGGTTCCAGAAAGTTTTCTTTCTGAAAATGCTGAAAAAGATGTCACTAAGTTTCACAAAGATTGCTGTTAATATTCTCTAATTTCTAATGGTTATTTTTTTCTGATATGCTCTATAGATGCCAGCAGTAATAATGTCATACATGCAACCTGCTACCCTAGCATGAAAACAGGAGATGTAAGCAATAGCAATACACAAAGACAAAACATTACTTTTGTGTTTAATCTGTGTTATTTCATTATGCTGAATCCTGAGAGAGAGTGACATCCCTGTCACCATCATGGCTTTTTTTGGCCACCTGTGAGATACTGCTATTTCATAATAAGATTTAGTAAAGTCACTCCCCACCATATTTAAAATTTTTTATGAAAACACAGTATTAGCTAAAGTGAAATGAAGTTCTTAGACACAATTTCCCATTAAAGGAAGGGAGTTTGAGAAGTTCAAATTTAGTCATTAGGAAACATTTTGAAATATCTCTGCTTAAGTAACTGGAAGTGCTGCCAAGACAGGATTAGCATGGTACCATGTGCATCTCTCCTTGTCACACACCAGAGGATACATAGAGTGATTGGAATAAATTAAAATTTACTCTTTCAGCTGCCTGTCATTTTTCAGTACTCCCTATGAGGTTGTTTATACAGACTTTTAACAGAAGCTGCTTAACTGTGTTGAAGACAAGCCTTATATGACTTTCTGAAAGGAAGGAAGGAAGGAAGGAAGGAAGGAAGGAAGGAAGAAGGAAAGAAAGAAAGAAAGAAAGAAAGAAAGAAAGAAAGAAAGAAAGAAAGAAAGAAAGAAAGAAAGAAAGGAAGGAAGGAAGGAAGGAAGGAAGGAAGGAAGGAAGAAAGAAAAAGAAAGAAAGGAAGGAAGGAAGGAAGGAAGGATAGCTACATTCTTTCTGAAAGCATTTAATACTAGTCAATGCTTATTCGTTTAACAAATTTCTACTGCACTCTGTAATAGTACAATATATGTCTTCATCTTTAACAGCACAAACACAGCCGTTTGAGTTTTTGGATACATTTGCTCTCCCCAGGTTTCCTGAGCAAACCAGATGACATCTCCTGCAGAGATCACCTAGAATTCCAGCAGTTTATACTGGGTACCATTACCTGAGCAGAAAAAAAAAAAAAAAAAAAAAAAAAAAAAAAAAAAAAAAAAGGAAAAATCTAACTTCCTCCAGAAACAGCTCTCTGCATGTTTTCATGCTTCCTGTGACCAGATATCAAGATACTGGAAAGCCTTGCTCTGGGCCAAATATAGCCAATGTTAGATGGAAGATCTGTTAGTCCATCTAGACTTCTAGTCCCTTCTGGATCTTGCCAAAGGAGGGGGGGGGGGGGGGGGGGGTGGAATCTCATCTGTGCACAAAAGAATAGGATGAATGTGTTCCTGCTTTAAGCCAACAGGAGTTGGCACTGGTACACTACAAAGTCCTTTAAATAGCGGTAATAGAAGGCAGTACTACCAATATTACACACACTATATGTTTGTTATTTTCCAGCAATCAATAAGTTTAAAAATATAAAGGTAATGTATACCAGATAAAAGAAAGGTATGCTACAGAGACTCTGCAAATCATTTTATTCTCATTTAGATACGTATCAAGAATAAGTGCAAAATCAATGGAATTAAACTAAAGTAAAAATGGCACAGGACAGGAATTCAGCACATTGTAATATATATACAGTAAATCATCTTATGTAATCTATCACATGGTTCTTAGGTGTACCGGTTCACCAAAGCAGAGCACCACACAAACTTGACTGTGCTAGACTGATCTAATACGAGAGATGGGTGAGAACAGAATGCATCTATCAGTGGTACAGGCTATTACAGCTTCCTCAGTACCCTAGTGACAGTAATTCAGTCATGAATCAGTCATAAGTTACACAAAAAGGGCAGCTGATACCAAGATCACATCAGAAAATGGAAATTAAAAAAAAAAATACTCTTCATTACTATTTACAGCATTTGATATGGAGAGCTATTTTACAACTGAACAAAAATTATGTAAACAAGTACATGATGAATTGTATACATGTGAATTTACATTGAATTGGCCCCACAGGATATTACTGAGGAACATGTTTTAAATTTCAGAAATTTCAGCTAGAATTAGCTCATTGATTACAGTCCACACAAAATTCCAATCATGATCAAACCTTTTCTATATGACATATAAGAAGGGAAAAGAAAGCGAAAACAATGCAAGAGCTACTAAAGATGAGATTCTAAAACACTTGAATGAGTGAGAAAGGAGAGCAGTAGCAACTATGCAACGTAGACAATGACATTATCACACACACTGAGAGTAGAAAACAGCAGATCAAAATATATGACATCTGTTGCCCAAATTAGAAAAGAAGGTGAATATCACCTTGAAGATGCTGACATTGTAATGAAAACAAAAGACTACCTTCAAGTCTAGCATCATTGAACACTGATAAACAGATGGAGTGATCTCCAAACAGCATGTAGAGTCCAGTGTAGCAACGATTTGCTGGAGAAGGAATAAAGAATTGCTAAGGCCTGCTAACTGATATTCAGAGCTATAAAAACATAGTAAGTCTTGCTCTGCCACTGACAGTGCAGTCCATCAGCTAGCAGCAATTAGCTTATATGAAGAGTGAGAGCTTTAAAAACATTTCTCAGATTAACTGTTAAATAAAAACGGTACTATGAACAGAATAGACTGTTGTGGTTTAGCCCGGCTGGCAGCCAAACACCACACAGCCGTTCGCTCACCCTCCCCCCTCCCTCTCTGGGATGGGGGAGAGAAACGGGAAAGTGAAGTCTGTGAGTTGAGATAAAGACAGTTTATTAAGACAGGGAAAAGAATAACAACAATAATAATAATAGTATTAATAGTAATAATGTGTACGAAATGAGTGATGCACAATGCAATTGCTCACCACCCGTTGACCGATGCCCAGCCTATCCCCGAGCAGCCGCGCCCCCCCCCTCCACCCCGGCTAGCCACCCCTATATATTGTTCAGCATGACGTCAGATGGTATGGAATACCCCTTTGGCCAGTTTGGGTCAGCTGTCCTGGGTCTGTCCCCTCCCAGCTCCTGCTGCATCCCTAGCCTGCTCGCTAGCAGGACAGAGAGAGGCTGAAAAGTCCTTGGCTTGGTGTAAGCACTGCTCTACAACAATTAAAACATCAGCATGTTATCAGCGCTCTTCTCATCCTAATCCAAAACATAGCACCCTGCCAGCTACTAGGAGGAAAATTAACTCTGTCCTAACTGAAACCAGGACAGATATCCACCCCTTATTCCATACCATTTATGTCATGCTCAGGTTACACTCTTTCCAATACCTTCTAATTAATCACCATTTTCATCTATGATATATAGCAACCATGGTAGTGATGACATACAGTGTTATATGATAATTAACATACTATAATTCAACTCATGGGCTATTCTCACCCAGTATTAGGTCCCCTTGAGGTACACACCGGACCTCCCCATTCTTTTGCATTACCCACCAAGTGCATCCAGGTCCCTGAGCAAAAGCAATCCCACGAATGGGCTTGCCTTTTCCTGAGGCAGGAGTAGCCCAGACTGTCTTACCCAGCATGTTTCTTACGTGCACTACAGGAACTTTATCCCCTTCTACAGTGCGTAATAGGTTTGATTGGGCAGGTCCAGCTCGTTTGGCAGATCCTCTAGTATTGACTAACCAGGTGGCCTTTGCCAAATGTGTTTCCCAATTTTTGAATGTCCCAGCACCCATTGCTTTCAGTGTAGTCTTTAACAGTCCATTGTATCGTTCAACTTTCCCGGAGGCTGGTGCATGATAGAGGATGTGATACACCCACTCAATACCATGTTCTTTGGCCCAAGTGTCTATAAGGTTGTTTCGGAAATGAGTCCCATTGTCTGACTCAATTCTTTCTGGGGTGCCATGTCGCCATAGGACTTGCTTTTCAAGGCCCAGGATAGTGTTCCGGGCAGTGGCATGGGGCACAGGATATGTCAAAGAAGCTACTCTAGGCTGCCTCATTTAAAGAAGGCTGAGGGGGTAGAGAAGTACAGGAGAAATGTTTTTGCTCTGGGTAATGGAGTGTGAAGGCATGATTAGGCCCATTTTGCATGTGCAATTATATTACAACTTCTCTTGCATAGAAGCTGGGTCATTTCTTTCAGAGTACCATTTACAAAATTAGAACATCGTGTTCATACACTGCCAGATCCATGCTCTCTCTAGGTAATAAGGCATATTATCAGCCTTCAAGTCTGTCTTTGTGTAACTCAAGCTACTGAGATGTGTGACAAATGACTTCAGTGTGACTTCATATTTTGTTGAACACTGAATTACAGCTGAAAAGCTTACCGTGTTGGGGTGGATGCGTGTTTGGGTTTTATGTTTTATGTTTGTTTGTTTGTTTTTTCTTTTATGAAAATGAATTAGCTGCTTTCATTTCCCCCATACATGAGACAAACTAATGAAAAAATGGAGTGGGTTGCAAACAGAGGGGAAAGTTGCTGCAGTGCTCAGCAATTACTATCTTGTTTCACAAGTATATGCCAGACTTTCATAGGGAAATTAATTCAGCCTGCCTGATGGCAGTGCATTTTTATTTCTGTTCATGTCAATTCCTTCATCAAAACTTTCTGTAATGTTTTGTAACTTTCCCTCACAGAAAAAGTGCGGGGCACACCAACAGAAAAAGATACAAGTCAACACGTGTAAGTTGAAAGGCACAACTCCTTGCTACTGCAGTTTTCACTGATGGGAGAGCACAAGGGAATCTGCCAATGTGTGTGGGGGGTTGGTTTTTTTGTTTGTTTGTTTGTTTTGTTGTTGTTTTGGTTCTTTGATTGTTTGTCTGGTTTTGTTTGTTAGTTTGTTGATGGTGGTGGTGCTTTTCCCCTTTACTACTGTGCAAATTTAATATACTCAACCTGTTTCATATTCATCCACAATCATGAAAGTACCTGAAATCCTGAGTCTGCTTCTTCAGAATTCTCTGCTAGTGGGAGAACAAGGGGCAATTAAGGGAACAAGAAACCAAACAAGTCGCTAAAGTAAGATTGCTTTCTTCTGTCTCTGACAACCAGTGGTTTTTTCACCATCAGATGGGAAAAACATATTTTCTTGTTTCTCCACTGCGAGGTTTCACACTACAGTCAGTAGGGTCAGACTTCCTTTCATGAGCAATGTGTAGGTATCTAGGTACTTAACAGAAGGTCACAGAATGGATACAAGTGAGAAGGAAGGGTACAACATACACCCACCCTTTCATAAAAAGGCTTTTACTGGGGCTTTTCATTTCTTTTTATAAAGATTATCCTCATTTTATTAAGAAAGCTTCTCTGCTAACTAGGCTATTCTGACTAGTTCAGTTGGCACGAATGAAACTGAGCCAATTTAGAGCTGAGGGCATGGCCAAATGATTTTCCAAGTTCTATCATTTCATGTGTCAGAGGGAAATGTTAGTGTGTAAACTGTCAGCTCAGATGCCCCTATGGTGTTTTCCCTACAAATGTGAGATTAATACTTCGTGATCAGCTCTGTGCAACTACGGCAAATCTGCTAATAAAATGGTAAGGTCAAGGTCATTCAAGGACAGAAATGACATTTATGAAAAGTTTCACATTTGATTAAAGAAGACAAAATAGGAGCTAAAGAGGCATGACTGGAAGCAATAGATTCTAAATTATTCTGTATAAATCTGAGAATCCAAAACATGAATTAGCTGATGCTCAAGGCAATTAACTATTGAAGTTTTAATGTAGAAAGTTCTGCCTATTAATAATTAATAAGAATTGCCTGACAAATACTTCTCTCTCACGTGCCAAATACATACATGCAATGATGCCCAGCAGGACATGGGTAATAAGTAATTAACTGCAACCTCTTTTGAAATCTACTTTAATACATACCAAGACTTCTCACAATTCTGATATTTACTTTCAGAAAATGAATAACATGGTCCATGATAAATAAGGTCCATGAGGTTCAGATTTAGGATTAACCTCAGTTTTGAATGCACCATGTGGAGATATGACAAGGGCAAGATCCATCAAAATGGTGCACACATCATAGTGGCAGAGCAATGAGGCACATCGTAATCATGAATCCCTATTTATGATTAGTTCCCCTACAATCTTTCTGTAATGGTGCATTAACAGTATTTTTTTCGTCAGAAAATAATAGTTGTGGTATGAAGAAAGAAATTACAATATATACTAATTGTTTAAAAACCTTCCTGAGTTTATATTTTTAACAGATGCTGGCATATACCTTCTCAAAATATTCTCAGCACTTAAAATTGAAAATCAGGCTTGGATACTTTAAGCAAAGGAGAACAATGAACTAAATGTAGGTTCCGTATTTGAACCTATATCTTGCTCTTTTTTTGTCTAAAATTATAAACTGTTTTATACAATATTTGGGTTGTCTTTTGAAGACTTGAATAAACAAATTTTGTATACCAGTTATATATTGCCATATGAATTTTAATTAAGATCTCATTTAATTCATTTTACTTCTCAGAAGACCTGCTTCTCTTTGAACTTTTGGTGCAATTTCAAGTACATCAGTGCCCAATCCATAGTAAACAGCTATTCTAAAACAGTATAGTCACACAAAAACTACACAGCACCTAATGGCATTTCAATGCAATACATTTATTGTTGCTGTTGTTGTTATTGTTGTTGTTATTGCATTCCCTTGCAATCTAGATTATCTATTTGTTCTTGAAGAAACTCTAACTGGTAAATGTGAACGGTAGATTTGTAAACGTTGAGCCACAATATAGAAAAAGATAATATTATTACAGTAGATTTTAAAACAAAGAACAGCATTAATTACAGAGAATGCATCAGAATCCATTTCCATTTAATTGCAAAAGCAAATCTCTTGAAGGATAAGGTCATTAAATGTAACTCATTAGCATCCTTCTTGCTTCTTCTTATTCATTAATGTGTTTGTTTTAAGATCTGAAGAAATCAAGATTTTTATCTTGAATGCTTGTCTTCATAGTCTGGTTACGATAAAAAGTTAAACTTTTAAGCCCTTACGAACATATCTAGAAAGAAGCTACTGAGCCCATTTTCTTTTCAAAACTAATATATTTGTACAGATAACTATAACTGCAATATCAAAAGTTTAGAAACTGCAGTATGCTTGGCTTTCCATGTCAGTTCTTTTGTACACTGAAGTAATGGCAAAAGTACAGCTGGTTTGAGAGAAGAATTAGAAAATCTCATAAAAACATAAATAAAGAGATTTTAAAAATCATTCAAACTCTACTCATAAAAATATAGACTTCTTCTGTGCTTTTATTAAATACATTGAAATATATTAATTTATGTATTTTCCAAATAATACCAATTTTTTATGTTAGATAAACCATCCTGTAATCTTTATTAAAAATTTCCTCATAACTGTAGTTAAGAAATCTCTACTGTTTCTGAAAACTGCGTTTTCCACATATGTAACTTTAAAGCTTTTTTTGTATCTGTCAAAACAGCATATGGACCTGAAAATAATATAATAATGTCCTCAGAGAAAAACAGTTCCATTCACGTTTTTGGTATCACAAATCTAAAATGATTTGAAGCTGCAGTAAAATGTTAAGAAAAGTGTCATTATTAGTAAAAGCTACTATACCATATGAGGTAGAAAACTATATATAGTGTTTACATTTCCTATTTGTTCTCTAGACATTAATTAGCTTTTATTTTGTTGTACAGTATCTCACTGCTATTGTTCTTTGCCTTTTCATTACTTGAAAGTTTGATGGTTAGTTTCATCTGTGCCCTGGCAGCCAGGTGACCAGCCGTACCCTGGGGTGCATCAGGCACAGCACTGCTAGTCCGTTGAGGGAAGGGACTGTCCCACTCTGCTCTGCGCTGGTACGGCACTGCATGCAGTTTGGGGCATCATAGTATATAAGAAGGACATAAAACTATTATGGAGTGTTCAAAGGAGGGCTATGAAGATGGTGAAGGGCCTAAAGGGGAAGAAGAATGAGGAGCGGCTGAGGTCCCTTGGTTTGTTCAGCCCAGAGCAGAGCAGAGCAGAGCAGACTGAGGGGAGGCCTCATGGCAGCCTGCAGCTCCCTCACGAGGGGAGCGGAGGAGCAGGCGCTGAGCTCTGCTCTCTGGGGACAGCGACAGGACCCGAGGGAACGGGATGGAGCTGGGACAGGGGAGGGTCAGGCTGGGTGTTAGGGAAAGGTTCTGCACCCAGAGGGTGGTCGGGCACTGGGACAGGCTGCCCAGAGAAGCTGTGGATGCCCCATCCCTAGATGTGTTCAAGGCCAGGCTGGATGGGGCTTTGAGCAACCTGTTCTGGTGGTAGGTGTCCCTGCACATGGCAGGAGGATTGGAACTGGATGGTCCTTAAGGTCCCTTCCAACCTAAACCATTCTGTGATTCTGTGATTCTCTGATTATTCATTTAGTCTTTCACGTGTATGAAATTACATATACACGAAGCTTTACTATTACTCTTTTCCTCGTTTGTACCACTCTTCTCTGCCATAGTAGAAATGTTCTATAACATTTTCCTTGAAATTTTGACACCAGAAAATATTTTGAAGTTCTTCCTTAATAGTCTTTTCACATTTTTACAGGTCATTGATTGTAGTAATTTCAATAAAGTTCAGATTTATTTATTTATTTTTGTTATTGTTAAATTTGTCCTATGTCAGTTGTAACACCTTAATATTCTCCACTGTGTATATAATGAACTCAAAATAAATTTGTGTAGCATTGTCTACCACTTATATTCTTGTGAACATATTACTTCTTAGTGTACACAACAGTGGAAGATACTTTTAAAAACAGACAATTGAGGAGTTCAAAATGCAGTTTTAGGTGTCAGTTGATGGATTGGAGTAGCTAACGGTTACGAGGAATTTACTAATTTTAAGAAAAAAAAATAGAAGGATTTAATACTTTTCTTTCCCAAAAATATGAAATGAAGCTGGGAGCAGAATGCCTAACAAAATCTATTCCCCCCTGCTAGGCTGTGATTAAAGGTGAGAATTCTTGCAAAAATGCCCAATCCCAGAGCAAAAATGGTATCAGTAAATAATTTTTTATTCAGTGCTGAGTGCTCATGTCCTAATTCATTAATTTACAAACCAATCCTTGATTTTATCACCTTTGCTGCCAACATTTGAGCTCTTTGAGATTCTATTTGAGGTAATTGCTTCCTTCTCCACTGAAATCGGTTATATGCAGTTTGACAGTTTGATCGGAGACCCAGTGATTTGTTATGTAGAAATACCATGCCATTGGGCTGCATAAGCCCCAATGGGGATGTTAGACACAGCCTGGCAGCTCTCCATATTGAGCATTACAAGGTTTGAAGGACTGTATGCATGTGTAAAGAAAAGTATGTTTCTGAGAGCCAGCCTGTAGCACATTCCCAGTTCTGGTTGTTCACTCCATTCAGGCACTCCTATCAATGTTTCTGCAGCATGAAGCAATGTGTTGACAGCTGTATCCATCTTTCAAAGCCATAAAAGGGTAGAATAAGCAGCATGAATTCAGTATCAGGTGGGATAAAGGCTGGGGTGTAAGAAGAATGGTAAAATTTAATGTAAAGTTGATTCTAAGATTTTGAGTGGAGATAGTAGGTGGTAACCACTGAAAAACCTGCAGTTACAGCAGAGCACGAAGTATTTAATTTGTTGATAATGTAAAGCCTCTCCAGCCAGTCAGCCACTGAAACAGTGCATGAGTCACACATACCTCTCTGAAGCAGATTATTTAAAACTGTATCTGTAATTTTAAGCCCTGACCAATTTACTGTTTTTTTCAGTATTAGATTGTTTTTATACCTTTCTTCTACAGAAGCTTGTACTTGAGACGACAAAGCAGGTACCCTAGGAGAGCTCCCAGACCAGGTGCTGCGCTGGAGAGGCAGCTCACCCACAGCTCAGTCATGTTCAGATCCACAACTTCCAGCAGTCCTGTTACAGATCTGAACTTATAACTCAAGACATCATTGTTATAATTATGAAACCTACTGCACTTCACTATTATATGTAATCTTTCTAGGTCTACTTCTACTCCTTCCAATTTTCTCATTTTTGGATTTGTGATGTTATTTTGACTAACTTTTGAGTAGTACAAATTCACTACCTACAGTGACATTGAATTTGACTTATAGTGGTAGAGTTACATTAAACTTAAACCAATGATTTTGATATGCTCATTGTCAATGTTAGTTTCATTTTACAAAAATCAGATTTTTTTCCCCATCCGCTGTCACTGTAACAACAAGATCCGATGATTTGCTGTGAAAGTATGGGCAGAGGGTGAGAGCTGTGAAAAAAACGGAGTCATAACAACATTCATCTTGGCAACAAATTAAATCTGAAGTAGAGTCATATTACTATATTCTCTCCACAGATCTATCTTTCCCATGCTATCTTTCCACCAGATTGTTAAAAATCCCTGGTTGCTGTTTCTAAGCTGTACAATGCATAAAAAGTTTTTTGCTTTGGCACTTTTAAGATTGGAGAGTGCTGATGCAGAGTTCTCAGGCTAATAAATTCAGGATTTAGCATTTACTTTGGCTCTTTAAGGCAATATTTTACTACTTCTTGTAATTACAGGAAAGCCCTGAGGGGACCTTGGGTGATGTATATAGTATAGATATGAATTGATTCAGTCAGTCAATCAGCCAGGCATTATTTTATATAGTATATCCACCTTTCAGTGTTCATCTTTGGTCACTGTAGATAAGTAATAAAAAAGGAATTACAACCATAAATAAAGCTTCTGCTCGGGAAGCATAGTTCTGACAGAAGATGTAGTATATAATAAATATGCACGAGACCAACTTATTAATAAGATAACTAGTATTCAAGCTGCTGTAGCAGCACTCTCAATCATGCCATGAACCAGATGCCAACCACATTCCCTAGAGGCCAGCTATTAATTCCTTGGCTAAGCAGCAATATAAGCAACATTACTTTAAACAAGGGCTGTTTCTCCTCCACTCTTTTACTATTCCCCCAGTGCTGAAATTGTAATGAAAAGAGATATGGAGCTCAGCCAGACAGTCATTTGCAATCCAATCAAGTGAATATAACTGCACAGCGACAGGTTTTCCTTTAACATTTTTTATCAAATTGAGGTTAAATACACCTGGTTTCTTAAAATTCTTCCTTTCATTCCTGTAAGTAGATGTACTGAATGATCTTCAAAGTGACCTTTAATTTGTAGATCCACAGATTAGATTCACATGCTGTATGGTGCTAATTCAGCAAAAGATTAAAATACATTCTTAACTTTATGAACATGAGTAATCCCACTCTGAGTCAAATGTTAAACCTGAGCTTATTTTTAAGAGAGTTAGCTACATGATTGAAGTGAAATGTATGCATGTCTGCTGCTAGATAAGTTATGAATGTTTATATTTCAATGAATTCTCTGACAAATAACTCATACTAAGATTTTATTTTTTTAAAAAGGAATTGTACTGTATCTCTAAAATCTGATACGTTCTGAATGCTACAATAAGTGTTGTTTATTGAGAATAGAAGTTTACCAGTTTTTCAGCTACTAAATTAGCATTCATATTTAAAACAGTGTGTTGGATTGACCAAATAAGCCAATGTTGCCCTCAAGTGAGAAAAAAAAAAAAATCTCCTGGGTAAAGGTAAAGACAATTTAATAAGCAAAGAAGACAGAAAGAATCTTAAAAAAAAAAAAAAAAAGCAACACAAAGTAAGTTGTTCACCGCCCCCCACAACACGCTAATGCCTAGCCAGTCCCCAGGTGACAGCCACCCACCCAAAACCCTGGTTATTGCTGAGCATGGTCACTAATGTCCCTTTGGTCAGCTGGGGTCAGCTGTCCCAGCTGTGTCCCTTCCCAGCCTCTTGCCAACCCCCAGTCAGAGACAGAGAAGTCCTTGAGGATGCACAGGCACTGCTCAGCAATAGCCTAAACATGGTATGTTATCAGCACTGTTTTGGTCACAAATCCAAATTACAACACCAGAGGGGCTGCTATGAAGAAATTTAACTTAAATTAATTTTAATTTAACTTAAGATAGAGAACAATCAAGGATGAAAGAAAGGTCAATTCATAATATATTGAATTAAATAGCATTTATAAAACAGATTGTGAATGTTTATGCATCCAAGCATAACTCTGCAAGTAAAATTAAGTCTGTCCCATAAAAAAGCACAAAGTGTAAAGACAAGCCCACACAACAACATAGACTCTAATATCCTTCCACAGATTAACACTGATGATCCAGCAGATTTTTTTCAGGTCTTACTTCCCATTAACAGTACCTATTCCACGTATTTTACTGGGATTCCTTGTAATACTTTCTTATAATAATCAAGGCATCAGAGTCCCTACATGGGATCCAACCTGAGATCTAAAACCAGTTTTGAGAAATGATTTTTTGATCTGTGCCACAGTCTAGCATGAACCATTACCAGCATACAGATCAGTGAGTGGTCTAAGTTATTCAGATCTTATCAAAGCTATTATATATTAACAGACCATATAGTATCTCTTCCAAATTACATCCGCAGAACTCTTATAACACAACAGTGTCTTGTAGCTTCCAGTTTCCTCCCTATTCAACTCATAAACAATGTCCTTTGTCAATGTTGCTGATTTATAACCTCTTGGTAATATTTAATCCTTTCAAAGAAATGTGAAATAATGTCTGATTATTTTATTGTTGTTCTGTTTGTAAATCTTTACGGTATTCTTAAATAGCAACTGAATGAATGATGGAGCTCTTCTAGAAAAGAGTCGTTTGCTAAATTATTTCAAAATGGCATTTACCAGGATGGTATTAATGAAAGTTAGAGCATTGCACGACTTTTTTCCTTGACAGTGAACCAAGCTATATCTCTTTGGAGAGGTCAATAACAATTCACTTTGTTCAGTGAATTGATTCAATTTCTGATTTGACAGTTGCTCTACACACCTTAACAACCAGACCTATCCAACTGTATCTGCCTGTTTAAAAGCAGGCAGCCTTTTAAACTGGCAGTCTAAGAGACAGAATGTAAATATCTTCGTATTTTACATTCAAACACACACAAATTTACAAGTACACAACTTCTCAGATGCTAGGATATTCCAAGAGACTTGTAACAGGGCTCCATTACCAAAATTAATCTGAATTCCTGTCAATGTATATAACAATTTATGTAATTTATAACTTACATAACATTTCATAATGTAGGAAAATAATTCTGGAAACATTCCTGTTTAATTCCAGAACTGGGCATCATGTTACTGTTCTCAAAATGCCCACAGCATCCATGTGCAGTCTCAGGCTTTCTCAAAAACAGTACAGTCCCTGTAAACACTGACTTAACTGTCTTTGCTTTTGAAAACAGACAAATATATAAAAAATGAACATCATTATTAGCATCATAACTCCGCTAGGATGATGGAACACTGAATAATTTAGAAATATCATGAATGAGTCTCATTTAAGTCTCCATTTATCAGACACAGACTGCTCCAGAACCATTTGCAAGAACTGTATAAAACATTTCCTGTCTTTTACAAGTCTCTTTACTCATACAATTTGTGGGAGAAATGTCAACATTCCTCATAGCCATTTAAAAGAACACTGGAGTGAAAACACAAACAAAAACAAGCCACCATTCTGGTGAAAAGGGGCACCTAAGACCCTTGTCAGCCTCCTGGTTGCCCATTTTGACACTACACAGTCTCCTCACTTCTTCCACCTCTTCTTCCTCTACACCTCAGCCAGGGCTACCATCTCCTTCAGAGGAAAGGCAGCAGACCATCCCTGAACCACACGACCTGGACAGCAATATCCTCTTTCCAGAGTTCCAGTCATGTCAACGGTTCTGTTGTGTCAGGACAGATCTCCAGCTGGTGCTGGAGACCCTGGTGCACTTCGGTGCACTTTGGCTCTGCAATGATGCAGAGCCTCAAGCAATCCTACACTGTCCAAAGCAGCACTTCTAGGCCCCCTTTAAGTCCACCTTCAGTGGCAAAGTCCTTCAGCCAGGATAATGAAAGCCTGGCACCTGCCTGCCCAGCACATGGAGCCAAGCCTTCAGTGAGGCCAAAGCCAGGACAGGTCTCCACCAGGGCCCACAGTTCAGGAGAGAAACCTGCAGTGGACTTTGAAGGCAAGCAGCCTTCTGCAGCCACTGCCAACCTCCATGGAAATTAGGCAGACCTGAGTTGAAAGCCTCTTCCAGGATGGTCATTCTCATGCTGACTGCAACACTGTTCTTCCCAGGTAGCAACTCTACCCCTACATAGAGAGGGCTGCTATCTTGCACCTGTCCTGGTGCCCACCTCACTGTGCAGGCAATGCTGGCCATCCTCCCAGGCCTCCAACTGCCCTGGCTCTCCCCCAAGAGGGCTCTACCCACCCCTTCTGACATTTCCTCCCTCTCTTTTTCCTGGCTATCTCCACCACACCAGATCTGTAGCTGAGCTAGGTTCATGGTGAGAAGATTCAACTTCCAGCATAAAAATGTCTCATCAGGTGATTTTATTGCTTACTTAGTGCAGGAGGGAATGGGAAGCTGTGACTGATACCAGAAGGAAAATGGCAGTGGTGATGACAAAATGAAGATTGTCTGGGGTTGTTCTATTTGTTTCATGGCGTTACGCTTGGGAGTTTTCTGTATTCTCTGCTATCCCAAAAGCATTGGTATTTTTCAACTGAGACCCAGCAAAAACTTTATTAATTTGTTATTAAACCTTAAATGACTGTTGTGGGAACAGTGTGTGTGAAGTATGGAGAGTTAAATTTGTGCCCCTTTCACTTTGCTTATGGTCACAAACAAACTTACATATCCCATACAGAAAAACAGAGTCAATACCAAGAACCTGGGAGGCTCATTTAGGAGTACATTATCTTGGAGCACTCTTCTACAAGATGTTATTGATGCTTCCCTGTAACTGATACATAAGAACAAGTCACAATGGAATTTGCATTGTTCTAAATTTAACAGAGATTATAGGCGTATAAACAAATGAACAAAACAGGCTGATGTACTCTTTACTGGTGAAATCCTTACTTTAAAAAAAATTGTGCTTAACAATTTTGTATTAAATGTTTATGCACTAGTCAATATTTAGCCATGGTGATTTACGATGAGAATCATCTGTTAACACACTTCAACTGCTATCAGAAACAATAGACTAAGTTGGCTTGACATAATACTGACTGTGTAAATACAAAATTAAAGAGCACTAGAGATTGCAAGGATGTATAAATTACCTTTATCATACTTTTCATACTTGCAATGTTTACATAAAACAGTCACCATGATTTTAGTTAGCACACACCACTTGTAAAACATACAAGTTGCCCTGACATAGAGGAGTCCCATCATTGTTGGAAAAGGAAAACCTGTCAAAAATGAAATACAGTTTTATAGTATGAAAGGATTTTATGAGGAAAAGTGCATTCCCAGAACATGGTGGAATAAAGCACTGCATTCATAATAGGGATATTTGTAACCATCTGAGTAAAGTATCATACCCATTATTGTAATAATCACAACAACCTAAAATCTAAACATTATCTCAGTGACTAAAAGCTTTACCATCATTTTCATGTGTAAATGAAATCTGAGTGTAAAATGCACTGTTTGCAAGATGAGAGGAGACAAGCTTATCTCATTTCTACAGAAATTTGAATGTGCTTCTTCCACATGATACATACAAGAAATAAGGAAATTTGGTCCTGGTTATTTCTTTGTTTTTGTATTCTAACTTTACAATATTATTTTTAAAGATAAAGCTTAAATGCAGTCTGTTCTGAAAAGGAAACCTTTAAAGATTGTTTTATTATGTTTCTCTAACTGCAAACTAATATTTTATTTTTCCTAACCAACAGCAATAATACAGCCTCTCTGAGAGGCATTTTAAGGTACCATAGCTTTGCTGCAAAGTTTGTGTGTCACAGTTACCATTCTGCAACTGAAACTTGATCCATACCTAAGATGAGATACAAACTTGAGTTGCATGTCTACAACACTCTAGACCACTTTTCTATAGTTTTAACTACACACTTTTAGCAAACATTAAGAGAAAATAGATAGATATTTCTGTAATTAAAGAGACAAGGTTTGGAACACATGCAGATAATAATAATAAAATTGTTTTACTGAGACTTAATTTAGAATTGAAGTATTCTGAAGTCTACACAGCATTAATTGTTCATATGTAAAGTTTCATTCAGTTACACAATTACAACTTGTTATTTCACTCAGGTTTATTCATCACAGAATGCACTGCAATGTCTAATGGTAATTACAAAACTATGACTGCTGAAGGAATAAAAGACCTTGAGGACAAGCATAAGATGTGTGAACACTATGAACAATAAACAGAAACTGAAGCATCATTAAAAAACAACAATAATACAAATTTATCAGTCCGTATTTCAGTTTAAACAGCTTTTAATGCCCACTTCAATTTGCAGTATACATCTTAACTCAGTCAAAATAATGGTCTAAATATTTCAGATCAGTAAAGCAAACACAGTCCTAAAATCACACCTGAATTTAAAACCTCATGGTATCAGAGGCCAGGGCAAGGCACTCTGCAGCCTGTCCCAGGGGTTGTGCTGACAGCCAGCCCTGGTGTGGTACAGCCCAATGTGCTTAGAGCAGCCTGGTGGGAGAGATGGGGTGAAAAACCTGGGAGAAACCTCCCTGGGGCCTCCCTGCCTTCGCTCAGAGGATGAGCTTCAGGAGGTCAGGCCCTCGTTCTCTGCCTGACCTACATGGGACCTTCTACCTTGCTGGCCCCTTGCACCCTGCTGGCTTGGTGTCTGGCTGCCTGCCCCGTGCCTGGGGATGGTGTGGAGGCCACAGGGCCCTTAGCAGCCCCTGGTTGCTGTCCCAGCCCCACACCACGTTCCTCAGGATGCTGCTGGCCTCACTGCCACCCTTGGCTCCTGGCTCTGTGTCCTTCTGGAACGAAATTCTCTACAGCACTTTCAAACTTAACTATACCTTTCATTCAAGAAATCTTTGTCTTCAGCTAGACTAGTCTAAAACTCAAAATTCAACAAAGTGACAAATAATAATGACTCAGAGTTAATGCATGTATTTCATGTGCTTGACTTCAGTTCACGTTCTCACCTGTGGATCTCGGCTTCCTCCAGTGGTTAAGTAACTATTTTCAGAATCGTGATGTCACAAGTAGGTCAGGGTTCAGGGTTTCAGAAGTAGAAGAAACCAAAACCCATAGCTTGTAGGAAAAAAACTCCACAAATGTAATAAAGGTCAAATAATGCAAATTACATGAATATTGATCATAACTTCACAAAGATTTAATTGACCATTGTGGCACAAAATGTCACTACATTGTCGCTCAATAAAATTCCTGTGACTGATTGGAAAAGAAGCTCGTTTTTATCTCCTGTCACGGACTATTAAAGCATTATGATAAGCCATGTAAGTAATAAAGTGACTGTTCGGCTTTATCAATTTTGACAGCTAACCCCAGAATACATTTACTTCCATGATAACTAGATGTTCTCATTACTTTGTTGTTTATACATTTTTTTTACCTTAATCAGCTGTCCTTGAGCTCTCCTTATTAAGGTCCCACCTCTGCAAAATATCAAATATATTACAGTATGTACTGCCAGTATATAGCAAAAGTTTGCAGTGTTATGCCTCATTTAAACAGAAAGTTTTAATATCCTTCAGTATCCACTAGAGTTTTTTTATAGAGCTCCTTAACTACAATCTTTTTGCTCTGTCCTCTCCCATATTCAGCCTGCTGTTGTTTGCTTTTAAGTTCCTCAAAATTCAGGGCTTTTTTGTTTCTCTTACTAGATGTTGGTCTTCTATAACAATTGCACGGCCACTTGTCTAGGTTATAATCACCTTTGCTTGTCTGTTTAGAAAGTCATGGTCAAAATCATCTTTCACTCTTACAAATCATAACATTTTTATTTTGCTATCTGTTTTTGGCTTATTATCTCTTGTGGTACAATTTCTGACTCCTCAGAAGCCTCTGTCATCCACCTTTCTTTCCTTGTTTGCTTTTCCTCAATAACCTCAGTATTTTACCAATTATCCAGTGTATCATTTTTTTGTTGCTTTCCCCTTCATGTTTTAAAACATATGTCTCCAACACCAGTCCTAATACATGGAAAATTGCCACCTCAGACAAATACTTGTAACAGTACATATATGATCTATAATCATCATTGCATGAAAACTGGCCATTAAAACCATTACGAATATTTGAAATGTGCAAACCTGTGCTTCACAAACCTAGAATAGCCAGCCTGTTCTCCTGTGCTTTGGAAATTGACTGCACATTCTCATGTTCCTCATTGCTGTTGCAGGCTATGGAGCTATTTCTGTGCCCTGTTTAAATTGCAAATTCCTTACAATGAGAAACGCACACTTTTCTCATATTGATAAAACACAGCATCATTTATAGAAGTTCTACACAGATATGTGGATTAGGATTATTTAACACTCACTATAACTTCCTTTTCTGGTTTTAATCATCATTTTGTTCTAGACTAGACTACAGATATTCAAGGATTAAGGTGTTTTCAAACCTACTTTTTCTAGCTGGAGCTTGGCAACTACTGCTTGGCTTGAATCAGTACAGTTTCACAAAATTTGGATTTGTCCTCTAATGTTCTGCATAATCTTTTATATAGGATGAATAATAGCCAGGTGTAAAAGTTATTCTGGCTTATTATTTCCTATTCGATATTTTTGCCATGACACATTCTTTCTTATCTTCTACAATTACATCATACTCCGCCAGCCTAAAGGATTAATCTTATATCTGCAAAATATGTACTTTTCCTTTTTTCAGAATACATTAATCTAATATGTATGTGCATTTACTCACATTTATGCTACTCTATTTCACTGTACTTCCTTTATTACCTATGCTTTATTACCCCTGAACCAGTATGTTTTAGTCATGTATTTCCTTTGGGGAAAATTAGATATAATACCGCAACTATTTTATTTTTTTAACTATCCCCTTCAATTTCCTTTAGATTTCACCTTGAATTGTTAATAACTTCTTCCATTTACTCATTTGCAATTAAATAAAGGCACAAAAATTCACTAGCAACGTCATATAATTTTTTGACTTCTTTTTCCTTTTATACTTTTCTCTACTTCACTTGTTTTACTTATTTATTTATTTTGCTTTGAAGATGTTTTATATTTTATTTTTCAAGGCTCTATTTAGCCCCTGGCCGCTCTCTCGGTCAGCCTGCTGGCTACCCTCCTCCCGGACGCGGACTACGCCGTGCGCCAGGCGTCTCTGCGCGGTTCACCAGCGGCCCCGCCCAAGCGCGGGCGTCCCCTACGGCTTCCCGGCCCCCTTTGTTAAACATCCCGTTTGTCCGCGGCTTCGGGAGGTCGTTGTCTGCTCCCGCGGGGAGCGGCTGGGGGCGGAGGCTCCTCCGAGGAAAATAAATAACTAAACAGCTATAAAGCAGGTATGTTTATTCGGCGCTGCGCACACACGCCGGCCGCAAGGGGGATAGCTCCACCTAACTTCCGCACCAGCCGTTGCTGCCAGTGTGCTTCTGTTAGTGGGACAAATCCGTCTTCATTTCATTTCCGCCGTAAGTCTCTTGCATAGTCATCAGGTCTCCGAAGAATCAGTCAGGTAGGTTCCCGTCTCTATTCGGTTGGGTACTGGAGTCCTTGGGTGGTCGTCCGGCGCACTCTGGTGGTCGTCTGTCGAAGGGCAGAAGTCTTCCTCGCTGCTAATCTTCTGGCCTTTCCCGTCTTTGACAGACTTCGTTGGTCAAGCCAGTTCTTGCTGGTTCCATTGTCTATGCATACAGTCTTTTACTCCCTTATCTTTGGGTCGTTAACCTACAGTTGTGCTAGCTCAGACCTAGGAATCACCATCCTTTATCGTGTTCCCTGTCTCACTACAGAGCTCACTCTAACATCCCTGGTGGAAGGAGAATGCTTTCTTACCTGAGAGGAGTACTGTGCATGGCTGTCCTGTGTCTCCATTGATCAGACTCACAGGAAAGTAAACCAAATGAGGATGAAACAGCTTCACCTCTGGACGCATCACAGTAGGTATTGAAATGGGACCTGTAAGAACAAAGGGCATTCTCAAGTGAGTCCTTTCCCACTAATTTCCTTAGTCACTGGGAAACTCTTACAGAAAATTCAGGCAAACAATTTCCCTGCATGGAAACCTCCTTTCGTCTGTAAAACGAAGCATTTATCCTGGGATATTCGGTTTTTCCACATGGTATAAGCCTTCCTGCTCTCACTGCCCTCGGTTTTTCTTTTCTTCCTAAAGTTCATTTCTCTGGCAAAGCAATGCAATCCTTGAATTAAGACACCTGTGAAAAACTTAAGAAACTTCCTGGTCAATAACTTTCTTCAGACAGCGTCAATGATATCACAACAACCCAGACTTATTTAACTTTTTCTTTAAAATATCTACCACAGATTCCGTATCATTTTCATGCAGACCAATCCCCAGCTTGATCATCTACATTGAATTTGTTGCATATTAAAGAGATTTTTTAATTATTTTTATTACAGCAGATGAAAAAACGCTCACTCTAAATCTTGCTGGCTTTCCATCACATCAGATTGACCGAGACACCCTGATTCCTTGTCTTTATTTGTTTTCTGCAGAATTCTCCTGTCTCTTTTGCTTCAAGTTCAACCGGTAAAAAGCTTTGCACTGGTTCGTACACTTAGCTGGTATACATTTTTGTTGCTTAAGAGAACTGTTTTCATATTTTTCAATAGAATGTTGCCGTGATCTATTTTGTAAAGTCTAGAAAACATACCCCCCTCCAAAAAAAAAAAAAAAAAAAGGAAAAAAAAAAGAAAAGATGCTTAGTCTTTTAAAATAAAATACTCATTTGGCTGGATGGAGGAAGTTATATTCTATCCATGTAGACTGTACTCAGTAAAAGCTTATGTAAAATTCTGCTGACAAATGGCAGAATCCAGCTTGACTGCTCTAGGAGAAACCCAGTTTATTTGGCTGCAGCTCTTCTTAGAACACTAACGGCTGCATCTCTATTAGATGCTGGGATGGAGCAATAATGTAGTTTTGCAATAAAACTCCAGTAATCACATTTACTCCATCCAGTTGTAGTTTCAGAGAGGATTAGTGGTACTTGAAGGAATGTTCTCTCTAAAGAAACAGAAATTAAAGATCTGTTTCAGGTGCAAGATCAATGTATTGCAACCCCTAAAGGGGATATATAAAAACCCAAACTAATCACCTGTTCTTTGGATAGGTTTGAATGAAATTTTGCAGGCATTTTTGTCCAATGGCTCCAATTGAATCTAGTCCAAAGCTCCTATATGCTGGAACCACATGATGAGTATGTAAGGCCTTTAACCTTAGCTGCTTTGATCTACTGATCTTCTCCAATTGGACTATATTACTTGTTACTATACCTCCAAGGGAACAGAACACAGTTTGGATAAATTCACAATCTAGAAAGAGCTCCGGCAGAAACGTAGGTCTTCCTTGCTACCATCCTCATAAAAGGTGCAGCAGCCGCAGGGCCACTTCATTCATTCACTCACAGAGCACCAATAACAAATACTCATTGTCGTAATCTTCATTTGTTGCAAAACTACATTATTGCTCCATCCCCACATCTAATAAAGATGCAGCCTTTGATGAACAGACTTTCTTTAGTGTTCTAATAAAAGTCATTGCTTATTAAGTTTAACTGCTTTTAAAAAGAATACTAATCTGAGGTCTGTACAATTTGCAGCACAGTGGTTGACCCAGATATCCTCAAGGGTCTGTCTGGAACGGTACTAGCTGGTAATAGTTTTGTTTCACATGTATTTCAGCTATGCCCATTGCCTAGCACAGAAGCAGGAGAAAATGCCTATTTACTGTTCTAGATGTCCAACACTCAATTTTAATTCTTCTTGAAGCTAGGGGTCCCAGCAATCCAAACCAGATGCCCAGCCTCCCAATCTAATGCTCTCTGAAACACCAGCACAGACTAGGTAAGAAATACCTTGAAAGCAGCCCTGTGGAGAAGGACTTGGGGGTACTGGTTGATGAGAAGCTCCACATGAGCCAGCAATATGCGCTTGCAACCCAGAAATCCAACTGTATCCTGGGCTGCATCAAAAGCAGGGTGGCCAGCAGGGCGAGGGTGGTGATTCTCCCCTTCTACTCTGTCCTCAAGAGTCCAGGGTATGGAGTAGCCCAAGAGAGACCTGGACCTGCAGTTGGTCTAGAGCAGAACCACAAAAATGATCAGAGGTATGAAGGTATGGAGTACCTCTCCTATGAAGACAGGCTAAGGATAGACTTAGGTAAGGAAGAAATTTTTCCTGTGTGTGTGAGGTGACACTGGAAGAGGTTGTCCAAAGAAGCTGTGAATGCCCCATTCCTGGAAGTGTTCAAGCCTAGGATGGATGGGGCTTTGAGCAACCTGGTCTGGTGGGAGGTGTTCCTGCCCATGGCAGGGGGGTTCGAACTTGATGATCTTTAAGATTTCTTCCATGCTAAACTGTTCTATGATTGGAGTGTAGGGGAGTGTAGGGGCAATGCTTCCCACTTACTTAAGTATGTTCCCTTTGTCGCATGTTCCAAGTTTAGTAATTCAGAGGAGTCTGAATGGATTTATTTTTGAATTCAACAGCTAGAAGTAAAACATGCAATCACTAAGATACTACAATTATGCTAAAAAATCTACACTTTTCTTAGAAATTGTATGTACATGGATGGAACAATAGATAGATATGTCAGCAGATAAGTTTTATTTTCTGGTTGCCGTTAGATCATCAGCTATTTTTAAAATAGAGTCTCACAGCAAGTAATGGCAATGGTAATTAGCTAAAATTGACAATATATTCATTGTGACATATTAAGACAGGGAAGAATTTGTATCACATCTCTACTTTAACACTTCAACATATTGTAATAAATTAGCCTTACAGCCTCAAAATGATATCCAATATTCCTCTCTTTTTTTGGCTGTAGCTGTGTTATCTTTTCTAGTGTATTACCATGAGTATTTTTATACTAACATTTTAAAGAAGTCTCTTTAAAAACTATGATTTATATCTCCTAATTATCTTGGTGACTTTATCCCAGAGCTACATAGAAAAGTTTTTGCTAAAGCAGGAAATGCTGCAACATAATTCCCCATTTACTTTGAAATACAAGAAATCTTTGACACTACAGAAGTGCTCATTCTAAGTGTTAGCATTTTGATGTTTCATTTGTTTGAGATTTGTAAAGTTTTGATCTTTTTTTATGTTGTTATTATTGCATTTTGGTTCATCTACAAGAGTTAGCAGAAGAGTTCAGGGGGATGTTAGAACTAATGCCACATCTTATGATCTCTGCTTACTTCGAGCTATTGACACATCAGAACCACTAAATTCCTGCCTAAGCCTTACACTATTGCCTCATGGATTAGATGATTTTTGACATGCAAACCAGCACAGACAATCAGCCAAATTGTAACTACATGCAAGTATTACCTTTCACTAAAAGACTTCAGATTGGTTTCTAAAGAAAAATCTTCATTTCTAATTTGGATCATTATATACCATGGGAAAAGAGAGTAAAAATTGTTCTTTCCTTCAAAAGTAGGCACAACCGCTGCCAATGTAAATACTGTGGAAGTCTTCAAAGTGTCCTAAGAGCTATTGTCATACAAGCAATAGTTCAGTGTCCTCAGCTGAACTGGAAGCTCTGCAACACAAACAATTTGTAATCAAGTGTATAAGGAAGTTAATAAGGCAAACAAGTCTTCTGTTGTTTAAAACTTAGCCCCCATAAAGCATGGATATATCTTTGTTCTGTGACAAATAATAGAATCATAGAATCATTGAAAGATCTGGATTGGAAGAGTCCTTAAAGACCATCTAGTTTTACAACTCAACAGCTTTTCATGAAAATTTCCATTTTAAAATCTTGATAGATTTTAAAAAGTTATGATTCATAGCTATAGGGGATAGCATGTTAGATTAGAGTTTCTCTTGGGTGTATGCAAGGGTCTGGTCCAATTAAAAGAGAATTGCTTCAGTGTTACATTATGTGCTCATTAAATGCACGGGAACATAAATGGAGGGTAATCTTCTGCCACTCATTTGTCTTAATAATAATTCACAAACTTGAAGTACTCTGAATAAAAGGACTGCATTTGGCTAGCATCAGTGATATGTTTTCAGGCAGGCTGCTCAAGTCTGTCAGTTCATTTCCTTTCAGAAATAGTAAAGAAGCTCTTACAGTGGCCTTCAGGAAGGCAAGGAGAAATTCTAGGTGATACTGCTAAAAGTTTCTATAGCTCTACCTCACGAGTCAGCTTTGCAACACAAATCTTGTTTTAAAATCACATTCTTGTCCCTGTCATAGAAAACCCTGAAGTAGAAAAAGTCACCATTCACGTTTCAGATCTTGTGCAATAATCCTGTATTTCCATTGATATGACTGGCACCATCTGAAAAGCTGTCATACAGCAGCCTGAAAATGATGATAGAGTCTCTGAAGACACCACTAATCTGCACTAGGGAGTAATAAAATTCTGAATTTCAAGACACTAAGTCTGATAACATTACACTTAGAGCACTGAGCGAGGAACTTCTGCATATATAACAGCTTCAATGGCACATGCTACTAAATTAGTATCAGTGGTGTTGTAGGTCCCCGACTTTGATCATATCATATTTTCACAAGAGCTACTATGACCTGAATTATTGAAGCAAGCTCTCTTTAATAGTCTTTTACTCATCCTTTACTTTATGCTCCCAGTGTTTTTTGTTAAGGCAAAGGCCTAGAGGTCAACAGATTTCAGTCTTTTCTCAGTTCCTTGATACCTTTAGGATGTTTTCCACACCTGAAAACAATGATGATAATAGCTGCCTAACAGCCACAACGATTACTTGCGAGTGGTTTCCATGTTGAACCACAGTGCAAATACAACTTTGTTATGAGGGAACTGCACTCTTGTGTCAGTGTCAGCCTATTAAATGTCAGATTTCCACAGTCAGAGTGCTTTTTCTTGGCAGCTCATGAGTGACCTGTCAATGTTCTCTAGAGGAATTTTAGCTTCCCATAATTCTAAGAGATATTTTCACTCTTTTAGAAAAACATCCAATACAATTTAATACTCTTACACAACTTATTTGTAAAATCCATTGGGAATTTTCTGATAATAATTTTCTGGTTTTGTTTTGTTTGTTTTTGTTGTTGTTGCTTTTTTTTTTTTTTTTTTTTTTTTTTTTATAAAATCCAGAGACACATTAGTTTCCATAAATCTGCTTTAAGGAATATCATGCTCCACTGGATGCTTGATGACATGGGAAATGGGTGGTAATGCAAGTTCTTGTCTGTGAAAGCTGGACCAGCTCTAGCAGAATGACAGGGCATGATAGCCGGTCCTCACAATTCTGTGGAGCATCCTGCACCTCTGAGGTAAGAGATCCCAAAAGAGGGATTAGTACCCACAAAGTCCAGCCAATTTATTGTGCTGTGAAGAATGACTTTGTCCAGACAAACAGACTGGCAGATCTATTTGCAGACCACAATCTCTAAAACCTCTTTGGGAAGCTGAGAATCATCTATCAGGCTTTTTTTTGCTGCCTTTCTTCAGTCATAAGGTTTTGCTAGAGCTTTAACTGAGTGCAAAAATGTAGAATAAAGGTGAGAGCATGCTCAGGTGTCTGGTTGTATAAAAAGAAAACACTGTAGAACAGTGTTGCCTGACCATAGCTTAAAGGAACCAGAAACTTCTTTTCACTTCTTGCTTTTGGCAGCTCTGTTTTATGCTGAGGCCCGGATTGGGCAAGGAAATTGGGGAGTACAGAAAGTTGAAATACAAAGCAGGTGTTGGGAAAACGTGCAGAAGCAATAGTCAATGTTCCAAGAGCTATTTGTTTCAGCACCCTGAATACCCCAAGAGCGTCATGAATATGTATTAATAACTAAGAACCTATCAGTATGGTGGTGGAAACTAACAGCACATCAGCTTTTTTAACTAACCTTAGAGAATAAAAAGTACTAAAACAGTACTCCATATATAAATTATTTATGATCTAATTAATTTATAATTTATCTAATTAAGTTCTAACCTACCACGGTTTTGCAAGTTACCAGGCAGCAAATTCATAGGCAAACACATAACTGAAATGAAAGCTAGCAATGGAGGTGATGCACCATAATTAGTGCAATGCAGCTTCATCAGCAAGCACTTCTGCGGCCAACCAGTTTTCAGTACCTGCAAACAAAAAAATGTTAAATCACCAGTCACCATGAAGACTTTTCTGAACTGATCGTCCTATTTTTTTTCGAAGGGTACAGTGTAGACAGACACAAGTAAGCATATTTATGCAGCACCTTTATCCCTACAGGCCAACTAACTGTCCTTTCTTGTCAGAAGAACATAGGGGAATCTCCAGTGAGGATCTCAGAGTATGTACAGCAAGGTAGTTTTTCTATGACAACATTACACTTTGTGCTTCATACAGTGGGCAGGGAACATGACCCATGGGATACTTGTTCCCTCATTTTCTTTCCTTTCAAGCAGTCTATATCATATCATGTTGTATCTAAGCGATTACATGTGGTTGGTTAGGTTGTCTAAATGCTTTTCAAAAGCACTTTGTTCAGTTATAATTTTCTGAAGGGAATGCCACCTAAGTTGCATTACTGCTTGCAAAGACGTCAAAAGGAACAACTGCAGAAACACATTTCTTTTGTTGATTGAGCTACATCTGCTTATACATGTGACTACTTCATGTATAGATTTGTATATGTTTGTGTATATATGTTTATATATAGATTTGTATATTTTGGCTGAGCAGTATCTGTGAGCATCTCTCACTACTTCACATATTACATATCTTGAATTTTGCTGCCTGTTCTGCAGTAGCAAAGAAGCATTTTCTAAAAGAGTTTAAATATTTGAGAAATTCTTAAACTCTATCCACTAACTTCAGCTGCTGTAATCTGATGTTACAGTTTTGCTTTCAGCTACTGCCCATCATATTCTTTGCTATGAGCCATATTGGCAACGACCATTTGTAATGACAGCTTTCTTACAGCAGGAGTGGTACAATAATCATCTTGGTATCAATACAGTGAAATCAACTGTAGTATTATTGTTCCTGTAACTCTGTTCCTCATATTTCTTGTTCTGCTAATGTCTAGAGATAGCAGATGTCAGCTGGTCTTCTCATATAAACCTTGAATGACAGTAGCTTGTAGGTGGAAGGAACCATTTTATATATTTAAGGAAATTCAAAGTTCTAACTGTGATATATTTTACGTAGAGAGAGGGGAATATTAAAGTAACCTTTAGACAAAGCTTGGTGTACTTTTTAGAAGAAAGTTTTATACACCAGCACAGAATTTAAGGCTGTACACACAAAAATGATTTCCAGCAATATACTAAGCTACAAGGTCTTGGTAAATGAAAGTCTTGCACCTAAGTCCCTCACTATCCATAAAAATCGTGAACTGCATCCTTAACATCAAGATATTATCTAAGCATTACATCATTTATATATATTAAACATTTGTATTATGTATACTTATACTTGCATATATGTATGTTATATGTAAATATATATTCTAAATAAACCAAAACTTAAATTTTGGAAGAACAGATAAACTTGTCATACCAGAGAGCATATATGGGTTAATTTTAAAAACAGTAAAAACACCGCAACCAATTTATCATAGCTTTAAATAACAACAAGGATTTTGTAACTTGATTCATTTTTCAAAAAAAAAATATTGACAGATTTTTAATTTAGTCAGATATTTTCTAGGTCTCAGATATTAAATACAGATAAGAGAAAACAACTCCAGAGAATTTAAACCAGATTATGATATACAAAGAATTACAGCATATGTTGTCTTGAAAGAGGGAACTGTTATGACCTGAACATGTTTGCATCTTGCCTTCACTGTCAAGATTCCCCTTGAAGATTTAAAAATAAATAATTCTCTTAAACAGTGTGAACTTTCAGAGAAATAGTGTGAACTTTTAGAAAGCTGTCCCTTCCAGCACTGCTGAAGAACTCCAGCAATATTTTTAACTTTCTTTGTTATAAATAAAGAATAAAAGGATTTCAGTATTAGCATATCGGAAGATAGGGCACACATAAACACATGAAAGTCTCCTTAAATCAGTGAATACTCCCTTCCCAAAGCTGCTTCTAAGTTTTTGTGGTAGAAGACAGGCTATTACTTTGTTAGTGGGCAAAATTTGTAAGACCAGCTGTAATACATGATTAGATTTGACTCTTGAGTGATGTCTGAAGGCATTGCTCGGTGATATTAAAGGATGGAAAATTTATCTTTCTCTGTCTCTTTCTGTATAATTGGTAGTTGCATAACATACCAGTATCAACTTTAAATTTTTACTCTTCCGGTAAAAGAAAGAAAACATACACTGTTCTGATAAATGTAGTATGCCCCATGACCTGTACCATATGGCTAACTATTTTCACAGGCTACTATTGCTATGGTGTAGAATTACCAAACTCCAGACACACGACGTAAGACCTGCTTACAGTACTCAATGAGCACTTTCATGGATTTCTATTCATAAAGCAGATGGAATTTGGACAATATTACTTTGAAATTATTATAAACTACTTTCTCTCTGCTGACTCAAGCAGACTGAAAATCCATTTGATCAATGTAACACTACAAATATGCCACAAAATGCACATGAACATGCACATAATTTAATTTTGGTGTTTTCTAGGCCTCCTACTGATAATAGCCAATAACAAACTCTGTAGGATTTCTTCATTTAAAAGGATTATTCTAATTGCAAATCGGGCTTTTGTGTCATATAAAACAAGATTTTGCAAGATTCTTTCTTTTTTTAAGTTTTCAAAACATTACAGAAAGCACTAACTGCTGTTGCCAGTACAATCACTCCTCAATTAAAGAAGCATTTATTGCCTCTGAACTGATGAATGTAATAATGAACAAGGTTTAGTTACATAAGCTCTAAATGATATGCTGCAGGGAGTGGCAAATGTTAATAAATTATTTGCTGAAAAAAAAACTGTAGCCAACTCAGAGCTAACAAAAATTTTGGGATAAACTTACTCAGTACATCTGGAAAAGAAAAATGGAGCATTAGAAACTGGAACTCAGACACCAAAGAGGAAGATATTGTATCATTTACTCAAAGACCAGTGGCTGGGCTTAGTTCTATTTCATTCTTCACCACAGGTACCAGAACAACTATTCCTTATGAGAGTATTCTAAACTCATGTTAAAGTATATGCCAAGATGGATTTTTTTCTTTTTGAAATTGTTCCATGAATGTGTTTATTGGGATGGAGAGACAGAGAGAGTGAGGAAGACTCTAGAACCCATTGCTTAAGGAATACGACAGAGAGAATAGCAAAACCTTGACTCTAGAGGGAAACCTGCAGAAAATATCTAGATTTTGATAAAATCAGAAAATAAGAATTTATCACTCAGTAGTGATAATGTTACAAGAGTAAGCTACCACAGATCACTCAAATCAGGGACATCAGGTGGAGCATGCATTTTATTAGTCAATAACAGAATCATCCAAAACACCATACATGACAGCAACTATGGATTTGCAGCCATTAAGCTAGCCTTTGTGAAAGCAATATTGCAAAACAAAGATTATTCAGCAACTTCTTTGAATATACTGGTGGTAGTTTATTGATAAAATTTCAATAAATTGAAAGACTAAGAAAGGTATAGAAAGCAAAAATTTGCTTTTCTTGATGCCCTTTTAAATGCTGTTGTACAATACAAAAGATGTGTTTTAAATAGCAAGTGGAAAAAATGTGTAAATGACCGCTATTTTAAAATAAAAAATAGGTCATTTTGAACTTTTTTTTTTTTGTCTTCAGGTTTCCAGGTTTGCCACCAGGTCACAGAAATCAATTACTCTCACAGCATTTTTTAAGGGTATGCATGCAAGGTAAATTTGCTTATTCTTCTCGCTGTACTTGCATAGTCCATGGAGGCTTGTTTATTATTTTAATGACTGTATGATCATTCAAAAAGTAGTGTAGAAATTGGCTTTTGGACTTTTTCACTAGTTTCTCATATCAACGATATCATAAGTGAACTCATTATTTCTAAAAGAAATACCTTCTGGAGAAAGTAAAAAAATCCCTACCGGTAAAATCACTAGAACAAGACTAACCTTCTGCCCCTCCCCAAACAAGTCCTCCCTCCAGACTCTAATCTTACTTAGTGTGCTTTAACAAGAGACTTCAAATTAAGTTGTACAAAAAAGACCTGCCTAAATGGATTAATCACTTACATGAGCTGAGGCCAACTTTTTATTTGTAAAGCCTACACACAGGGGTCCTTATGCACTGCAGATTTCAGCTGCACCAACTTCAGCCTAGATTTTCATGTTCCCAGTTGAGCTATGCTCAGCAATGCATTTTTGCCAGTTTTGAACTTGTACCAGCCCTGCAACTGGCTTATTTGATCCTCACATACATTAAAGCATCTGGATAGCCTGCCACCAATAAGTGCAGAGAACAATGAAGTAGCTGAGGACTGTCCTGTCCTTGTTTCCTTTTCCCTAGGAACTTCTGTATCAAAATGAGGCATACAATCAGAATCCAGTAGAATTCTTCCCCCATCCACTAAGCACCCTTCCCTCCACAAAGTTACAGAGAAGTCCTAAGTATGCTGAGCTATCAAATTTCTGTCTGCTTTCCAAAACTATTGCAATGCAAGATAGTCATGCGGACTCAGGCCTTTGACCTCTAAATAAATGAATGAGGAACCAGAGGAAGAAGTAACATAATATTCCTTTGGAAAACAATGCTTTTGCATAGATTAAATGTCACTAATGCAGCACATAGGCCACGAAGGTGAAAAACAGAAATCAAATTTATTTCTCTGGATTGATCACAAATTTGTGCAAGAACTTTGGGCAAGCCACTTAGGACCTCAGTAAGTTCAGTTCTTAAATGCTGAGCAGTCTGAAAAAACCTTCTCATAGCAGTCCTTCTCTCTAAAATTATCCTAAAGGTGGTTATGCATTATTGGACAGCAAGAAAGAAGAGGATATGCAGTCATTTCACAGGATTTCCTATTCATATATTCATCTGAAAATTGCTCTTGAAATATGTGCCATTTTGTTTGGAACAAACTGAATATAGTTGTTCATTCTCCAGGCATGACTGCCATGAAGGAAAGAATTACAATCAGGTATTAATCAAGCTATTATTACAGGCTGCAGGGATTTTGTACCTTCATAGGCAGAGAGCCAGACAAGATCACTATGTGCATTCATTTCTTCAGAAAATAACTGTTATTTGTACAGTGCCTGTCATCTTCACCTTATATCACCATAACTGCCATTCAGTTATGAATATTCACTTTCAATGACAATTTTCAGGAAAACTCATGTATATTTACTTACTGTAAGCCAATCATTCCTTTCTAAAACTAATAAAATGCCAACAGCCTACAACAAGTCTCAGAATATTGTGACTGCACAGTTCCTTGCCACTGTTGTCAAAGGTTTTGGGAGTTTCCAAGGATAAACTAAGGGCAGCAGAAGCAACGGGGAGTCCAAGCAATTCACTTAGCTCCCTTCCTATTTTATTTGCTTCAAAAGAAACATGTACAGAGCTGTGTCTGCATTAACTCAGTGCTGCTGCACCAGACTTACGCTGATGACCTTGTAAATGGATTCCTATAAGATTTTATCAATAGTATAAGAGACTTTTCTATTTATTCTCTCATGCAGTATCAAAATGAAGGCACACATATGCACACACATACACAGAGAAGTCAAACAGTGATAAAAAAGACACACCGATGTATGATAACTTCTTTATTAGCAGGCTTAAAATCTTTGCTAATACTAAAAAAGCAAGAAGAAAAATCAGAAATTAAAATATTCTTCATACAGTTATAGATTAAAATATAGAGGTTAATAAAATTGCTGGAGTGCTAACTGAAAACTTCAACGTATCTGAAAGAAAATGAAAGGAAAAAAAAAGAAAAAAAAAAGACTGCTTATACATTCGGCTTCACAGCTTATTGTATCCATGATAGGATGAAAAATTATTACAGAAAAGAAAGGTAGACTAAGTTTGAACCAAGAACAAACAGATATAAATTCAGGAGATTTGAAAAAAGACAGTAAGAAAAATCAGGAAATCACTGACAAGCACCAGACAGAGCCTTTACTCAGTCTACTCTTCAAAGGCCAAGACTAATTTGGAAAATATGAAGCATATCATGGAAGGTGCCTATTTATGCAGTAATACAGTCCATGAGTCTTGAATATTTTAGCATATTCACCCACTAACTACAGAAAGTCTACCTTCTTAGAAAATTACATGAGAAAAATAATAAATAGGAATGAATCCTTATTTGTCCAAACCGTTCATGTCTGTTTACTAATTTCTCTTTATTATTCTAACAGGAAGTCAGATGACCAAAGTGCTAGAATCACAGATGTGTTCCCCAAAGACATGACATTAAGTTTAAGAACAAACAAACAAAACAAACAGAGAGTTACAACTTGCACCATAAACACTGATCAGGTAGGAATTGCATAGGCCTTTCACAGACATAGACAATGGGATCAAGTGCACCCTCAGCAAGTCTGCAGACGACACCAAGCTGAGTGGTGCAGTCGATACACCAGAAGGAAGGGATGGCATCTAAAGGGACCTGGACAACCTAAACAAGTGTGAACTGCATGAGGTTCAACGAGTCCTAGTGCAAGGTGCTGCACCTGGGTTGGGGCAATCCCAGGCATAAGCACAGTCTGTAAGAAGAACTCACTGAGAGCAGTCCTGCAGAGAAGGACTTGGGGGTTCTGGTGAACAAAAAGCTCAACATGAGCCAGCAGAGTGTGCGTGCAGCCCAGAAAGTCAGCTGCATCCTGGGCTGCATCACAAGAGGTGTGACCAGCAGATGGAGGGAGGGGATTGTCCCCCTCTTTTGCCCTCATGGAACTGGATGGTCTTTAAAGTCCCTTGCAACCCAAGCTGTTCTTTGATTCTATGATTCTTTTCATCACTTACCAAGGCTCTGTGTAAAAACAGAAAAGTAAACACACAAAACTTGCATATACTGTGGGTTTTGTTATTATTATCAAATGGAAAACAACAACAACAACAACAAAAAACTTAATCGGTGTGCCTGCCTGTTTGCACTTTTTTTACTTCTTATTTAGATTCTCCCAAGACAGAAGTTGTAAGACTTTTTATAGCCTGTGGTAACGGGACAGACATCAGGATATTTCAAATTAGCAGAAAGCCCCTTCTTTTTCTCTACAATTCTAAAGTTTAAATTTCTTTCATCTTTATAAGCCTTCCCTTCCTTCTTTACCTAGAATACAAATCATTACAAAATATACTCTTAAATTCAGATATGGACTCTACAGGTTCTGTAAACATCAGAAACTGAAGAATGAAGTAATGTTTATGCAAACATTTCTTCCTATTAGAAATAATTTTTAAATATCAGGTTTGTGCAGCTGGTAAACTGTTACATATCAAAAATGACATCTGATTGGAAAAATCTATTAAAGAGAACCCAGAATGTCCAGTGACTATTTTCTATGGGAAAGAAGCAGCTAAACCTAGCAAACAGTGAGAATTACATAGAGAACAGAGCCCAAAACTAAGAAAACAATATCTACTGCCTACCTCATGGGTCACTTAGGTATGTTCAGAATCCATGCCCCATTGGTTTTGTATGCCAATCCAATTTTCTCTTTGTGACGCTAAAAAAAAAAAAAAAGTTACTCTTTTCACAAATTGGAAATTACTTAAAGATTACTTTTAAAACCGCTCTATAACTTTTGGATTTTGCTGGTAATACTAAAAGTCAATTAAAATTTTAGTGAGATTGTTAATGTGTGATTGTACTTGTGCTAGATTGTCAAAACCAACCAACTGCCAAATAAATGCATAATGAAACGGCTTAATTATCTCACAAATTAGAAGTACACAGTGCAACAGATTAAGAAGTACAAGATGTTTACTACTGGAAATTTCATATATAAATTGCCACAAGGAATTCTTCTTTTCTCTCAGTGAAAACAAACCAATAGTGAAACATAAAGTCAGCAACATAAATTTCCTGGAAGCTAAAAAATAAGGAGTATCTGTGTCTGTAGCATAAATATTATGGCAGTGATTCCCTTATCAGCCCTTCCATGCCAAAAACACATCTCTTCAAACTGAATACAGCAACTGGAATGTAACCACTGATGTTTCTTTGAAAACAGAGAAAAGAAGATGTATTTGAAGTTAAAAGTAATACATTCTAAGCCTTCAGAATCCAGGAAATTATGTTCAGTTTTTACTGATTTCACAACAAACATTCAGCAATTGCTTTGGCATTGGAAATACATCAGATTTTTTCCATCATTTTGTGGCTTGAAAGCTCTGTAAGTTTAATCTTTGCCAGAGGATCACGTTACATAAACTCAGGCTATATCACATAATACACACTTCTGCAACGAAACAGAGTGCTTTTAAATGACACCATTTTTGCTGGTTGTACAACCTTATAAAGTAAGAATTAATTTTTTATCTATATTTTTCATCTCCTTTTCTAAAAGCCTCAAAACACAGTTCTGTTAACACTGGAGAAGTTACATATTCATCAGTCAGAATTTCCACTACAGGCTATTCCTCTCAAAGCTACATCATAAAAATGTATTTATGGATGAACATCAGCTTCAGATTGCTTTCTGAGATGATCGTAAACTATTTTTAAGCCAGTACCATATAAAATAGTTTTAAAACATGAAATATCCCCTTTTTATGTTCCTGTAAGTTGTATTAAAAAAAAAAAAAAAAAAAAAAAAAAAAAAAAAAAAGCAGCTTGCTTCACAAACCACATTCTGCAGAGAGGTTATACAAAACATAGTTTTAATCTTTTTCTCATTTTAGTTAGAGAAATGGCACATACAAATGAGTATCCACTGTATGGATTCATATGTGTTTGCAAATAGAACTTCTCTCGAGTTGCTACAATCTCTTATATGCATTTTTAAATTGACCAGGAATGTCCTTTACTATTCTGTAACAGGTAGACAAGTAAAGACACATAAAAGCAGTGTCTGAAATATGTATGATAACTTAAAACGCAGAAGGCATCTAATACAGCAACTTCTACTCATGTTCTATGTTACCCCAGAGAAATGTGCTTTAGTTTTGTAAGTGCTTATGCTTACAAGACAACATACGCTCCAGCAGCTGCTTCTTTGAAGCCAGAAGAACCAGGATAGAAAATGTGTTAATTCCAAGGAACTGCTGAGAATAACTAATTGCTCTAGGAAGACTTACAGTGCATTGTAGACTTCTGTTTGCATGTTGTTGATTTTCTTTGGAAAAAAAAAAAAAAGATTTTTTTTTTCTAATGTAAATTCAGTTTACATTAAGGATGAGAAAACAATCCCGTTAAGGAGCATAGGTAAAGTGCTGCAATCCTTTTCACATTCTGGTAAAAACAAGTGTTAATTAACAGACTGGAAGAAATTCAGAGAATTTCTAAACTTACAAATTTGTTTTTGTATGTCAGTTATCTTTCTTGACATATCAAAACTATCAGAAATACCAATGCTGAAATGGGATTCTTATAAACTCACCACCTAACAATATTGTGCAGATATGCAATTCCAAAGCTGTAACAAAGTAAGACATCACTAAAAAAATATACAGGCCCAGCAGAAAAATTTAGGCCAGCTTCTGGTCTCTGGACTTTGATAAATTCCTTTGACTCAGTTCCTCCTAAGGACAAATCCTGGATGAATTCTGCTCATCTCCAGAGGCTTAACTCCTAGATCCATTTTAAAGGGGAAAGAAAAGAGAGAGAGGACAAGTGCTTGATTAATTAGATGTCCCTTGGAATAGACTATGAGTTCTCAATTCCCCAGCTGCTTTTGTACATGAATTTGATGAAGAATGACACTGACTTAAACACTACCTTTTAAATGGCACTGGAAGCACTCAAGAAATACCTCATGACAACTGGAGTAAATCACATCCACTTACTATTTCAGACTTAGGTAGACACTAAATACCAACTACACTCCTCCCATTTTTGAGCTTTTCTTCACATCTATGATACCCACGCCAAGATTCACCCTACCTAACTAAACGTCAGCTGAGGACTTTAGGTTAAGAATCCACTCACGCTCAAATGCTATTACCCTCAGCAGCAAGATCTTAGCTGAGCTTAGCTGCTCTCTGGAAATATCCCTCTGCATCTCCCTGAACGGAATGGAAGAGACAACTAATGCTGATTTGACTCCTGACTAAATATCCTCTTTAAATGCCCAGTGTGGGATGTGATGGTCTTTCAACTTTGGCCTTTTTTTATACAGAAAATTTATGTTTACAAAATTAAAATTCTGGAATAAAATAATTTCTTAATTCTAAGAGTACAATAAGTCACGATGCTTTGTTTTATATATTCACATAAGTAACTAACATTATCCTGTGCGTGTTAAATTCTATTCTGTTTTAGTTTTCTCATCCACTCATATTCACATCTCTCCATTAGTGCTAATAAAGCCATGTTATGCCTTTACTTATCCATTTCCATTTTCCACTCATTCTCTTCAGCTTTTTCTTTACAACACAGTTAGCAGACAGCACCACTAACCCTATCAGTCACTCCAGCTATTGTCCTTTCCCTCTTCCTTTCTCCTTCCATCTCCAAGCTCCACTATCTACTTCCAAACTTCCTTCCTGGGTCTCGATATTAGGACTTACCCTATTTAGTTTTCACCCTAGGTGCTGTATACACTCTAAGCAAGAGTCAGACCCACTTTTCCATTCTCAGCTTTCTCAACATGTTGTTTCTGTGGCAAGACAAAGAGTCAATGTTAAGACTGTTAATCTTGCTACTGTATTCTCGTGCAGCTTCTGCTCATCAGATCTCTTTAGTGTGCATCTGCAACTGACTTTTTGAGTGATCCTTCTGCAAGAGATTGAAGGGAGCTCAGTTCTCTGCCCTTTTCTCAACCTGAATCTTATTTTCTTATCATTATTTCTCTGTGAGTTTGGTGGACCCCTTGTAATTGGTATTATATGAGTAATTCAATGATATTAATTCACATCAAAAATCCAGTGAATATGCTCTTTCAAAAAAGACCAGTTAAAAAATGCAACTGGTCTTATTTCAAAAATCTTAGCAAGATGTATACATTGCAAATTAAGTTAATAATTTGATTATAGTATTAAAATGTGAATTCTCATATACATAAGAAAAAGACTGAAAAACATACTAAAAAGCTTCCATGGTAACATCTAAAAATGTTTCATGACTTGAGTTATTTTGATTTTTTAGGGCAGAATACAAAAGTAGACAATGGCTCTTGTTATTGCAGACTTATTTTTCATATTCTGTTGTTAACTTCTAAAACTTTTGGGGTCTTCATACATATTTAACAGTTACCACCCCGTAATGTACGCACCAGCAGAAGCTCTTCAGTGAAATTCAATGTATTTCAATTCTAAGTGATCACATCCCCACATTTTTAAGGGAACAGAATTAACTTTGAGGCTGCTTCTTCCCAAGAATCCAATAAGCAACCAGCCACACTCTGATAATTTAAATTTCAAAAATATTTCTGAATATAAATAATTTATAATTTATATGAAAAACAAAGCCTACAAGGATGATCTTGTGCTGAACTCAGATCTGGGACATTAAGTTTAAATGTTTAATGCGTATTGTTTTTTTCCTGCAATCCATCATAAATTACTTAATAATTTATGTTTGTGACGTTTTCCTTTCATAAGCGGCAGTTTCAGTAGTTCACACCTGGATATTCCAGTTGCTTGTTGTGTGATATTAAGGTTTTCTCATACTCCACATCCATAAAGAGCTGAGAAAAAAAAAAAAAAAAAAAGAATCCTAATCTCAGATAGACCCTTAGACCCTTTAAGTTTTACTACAACTTAATTTCCAATGAACAAAAGGGAGCAAGTCCAGAACAGATGCTTTGGCATCAGTAACAAGAAACTCCTCTAGAAAACAAACAACAACAACAACAACAACAAAACAAACAAAACAAACAAACAAACAAACAAAAAAAAACAAACAAAAAAACAACAAACCACCACCACCCCAACAAAAAAAAACACAGGTCATGAGCTACATACAATGCAGGAAGCTACAAACACCTTCTGGCTTTGCGGTCCTCAGTGTCTGGCTAACTTAATTGACTCTTTCATTCTGTGAAACTTTTTTGACTTGGTTCACAAACAATGAACAGAAAATTTATTGAAACTACTAAAATTTATTTTTTCAATATAAAATACACTTAATATACGTTTCATCACACCTGTACCGTGCATATGACTAAAAGTGTCTCTAATAATCACAAAATTCAGTAAGTGTTCCAAAACTATGACCTGAAAGCACGACCTCTGTGATCATGGCCAGGTGTAGCTGTAAGGTGATCACACCACATAAGCCTGAGCCGAGCTCAGATAAAGGGAGGGAAATGGACCCAACCACAAACCCCTTTTGCCTTAAATAGCTTACTGCTTCTGTTCCCCTGTGCTGTTCCGCAACATACCGTGTCCTGCAAACACTTGCTACCCTGCCATGTGCACATAAATGCAGCTGTTCTCAAAGCAGAGAAGATGGTCCAGAGAAATGTGTTCAAACACTGACAAAGCTTGCCAACATTTCTGAGTGAAATGCTGACATGAAAGGAAGTTCAGAACAAAGCATCAAGGCGTGGAAGTGTTATATGGGACAATGCCTCAAAGCATCCTGACTGTGACAAGCTGACAAGAAAATCTCAACTTAGAATAAATTTAAGTCAAAAAATAGTATGAGAAAGAGCCAACAAACCAGCTGTGAGGCACAACGATTCCAAACTCTGGAAGGACTCTGAAGTTTAAAAGATGAAAGCAAAAGCAAGCAAAATACATATTTTCATCAGTGACTGAGTGAATAATGAGAAAACAAAACTGTTGAATGAAGAAAGGCCAGAAGCATGTCATCAGGGTCTGCAAGAAACTTCCAAAGCAACTTATTTCAGTGTCCAGAGGAAATGGAAAGGAAAGTTTAGGTAATGATCCAGTAGGTTGCAGAGTCAGGGAACAATTCTAATTCATGTGAGGCCAGGCAGACAGTGGTTACAGCCGGAGAACTGTAGCTGGCTCCATGGTGCCCTTTTGTCTTTCTCTTTGCTAAGGTGCACAAAGGAAATTAAGAATGGCATACGTAGGAATTTTGTATGAAAAATAATGACAAAGGGAAGTACCCCTTCGTTTTCCTTGGCAGATCTTTCCAAACTGAGTTTCTGATTCTAATTTTACATTCTGCACACAAATCTAATCTAGATATGAGATTATGTTCTTTGATTTTTAAAAACATATTGACTGTACAGAGCGCATTTCATCCAAAACTGTTTATACACAGACGTGATCAAACGCATCTACTTCTCATGTGGAACACTATGGCTGCTTGCCATCAATGGTACTGAATAGCAAAGAATACCATACATGGCTGACTGTCTTTGCATTGACTGGACTTAACTGCTCAAGTCAGATTTTTTTTTTCCAAAAATACACCCTACCTGAAGTTAGCAACAAGGCATAATGGGTAAAAGCAGTCAGATTTAACCTGAAATTCAGCTGTTGGTGGAACAAGGTACCTCAGCCACACTATGAGTGGATGCGTTCAAAGTACTTTTGGTTTACTTTTTTTTTTTTGGTTTACTTTACTTTATTGATCTGAATGAAGCACAGACTGCTACCAAATAACCAGCACCGCTTTTTGAAGCACCCCAAGTGGAACTTGGCTTTGAAGGATTACCATGGCCTGACCCTGCTTGCAGTTAAGACTTGGTAAAAACTAGAGCCAAAGGTGATTTGGCTGCAGTTTGCTCACAGGAGACGGCTGACACCAGTCAGAAATATAACAGATTCTCAATGCCAGACCCTGCAAGCAAAATGCCTTACAGACAGTGGACAACAGCCTTATTTCGTGTATTCAGACTTCAAAGCGACACAATTCCAGGCACAACAGTGCCATCCAGGGGCCAGCTAATTGCTGGTGAACACCCCAAGGACTCCTTGAAACTGGCTTTATTTACGCAAACAAAAGGGTTCGCAGCCCCGGTATTTAAAACAATTCCTCCAGATGCCTTCAGGTACGATCTGTTATTTCGAACTCTGCGCCAGACAAGCGGAGGAACAACAGGTACTTTTTCCAGACGCGAGGAGCCTTGCTTAAGCCTATTGATTAAACAATAATTATGGGTTACGAACAAAAAAAAAGGGGGGGGGAGGAGGGGTCGGTTACGACCGTTACGTGGGGGGAGGCGGGGAGCGCCGCCCGGAAGCCGCCGCGGCTGGGGCGGTGCGGGAGGAGCGGGACCATAGAGACGCGGCCTAGAGCGGGCCTCCAACCACCGAGCTTCCAACCCGGAGCGGCCCCTTCCGCGGCGCGGCGCGGCGCGACGCATGCGCGCGGTTTCGCTTGGCGGCGGCGTGCGAGGGGCCCGGTGCCATGGGACCGGTGCTGAACCTCAACAACGAGGTGAGGCGGGGCGGGGGGGGGGGTTAACGGTTACAGGGCGCTGCGGGTAACCGGCCTGACCCGTACCGACTGCGCCCTGCTGCGCCTTTATTGCTGCAGCACCTAAACAACAGCCGGTGATTCCTCTGACCCTGTGCTCTATCGGCTTCTGCAGGTGCCAGTGCTCAGATGATTCACAGAACGTGAAACTTGAGATTTTTTGGGTTCAACAGAACCCAAACTGCAGGTTATCTGACTGTTCCCGAATTTATTTAAAATAAGTCTTATGTTCTAGGCATCCAGTAATTCAGAGAGGGTGATCTGCAAGATTTAGTGAGAAGTAACCTGTTCATTAGGGAAAATGTAGTTCAGTATTACATAAAATGCAGCTGTCTGACTTATTATAAGCTTTTGGTTCTTGTTACCAACAAGCATATGTTCGAAGGTAACTTATTTCATGTTGAAGTATGCCAATGAATCTCCAACGAAAGGGGAGACTGTTTCATTCATTCTTTCATATTCATGTTTCATTCAGAGAGTTTGCTCGTAGACTGTGAAGTGCCGCCTGAACTTCCATCGGTCCCTAAACAGATACCCATTTAACAAGGAATGGAAAAATCAGCATTACGTGAATGAAGAACGGTCAAACAGTTCTTCAGAGAAAGACAGAATATTATGAGTTTGTGTACAAAAGACTGGCAGATTTCAGTAAGGACACCAGTGATGGTTGTGTTTCTGATAGCTCAAGTATCACCCAATCCTAAGAGGAAACTCAAAGTTAGCTCTTTGAGAGATTCCTGGAGGTGGGAACTTTCATCAGAGTTGTCAATAGATGAAAAGATAATCACCCTGTGAAATAGGTCCATTTGAGGCATAACACAGTGTAGAGACTGAAATCCTGGCTGCTATCTGATCAGGAAGGACAGCAGGCCAAGCTGATGAAGAATAAGCTGCATCTTTTTGATAGAGACCTAAAGTGTATAGATTAAACATTTTTTCCATTTCTATAACTATTCCTTTTATTAAAGCATCGTGCTTTTCTTAAAGCATGCCTGACTACTCTTTCTGAGAAGAAATTAGGAGACATTTCTTCTCAGAAAGAGCAGTCAGGCATTGGAACGGGTTGCCCAGGGAGGTGGTGGAGTCACTGTCCCTGGGGGTGTTCAAGGAAAGGTTAGACCTGCTGCTTAGGGACATGGTTTAGGGGGTGACATTGGTCGTAGGGGGATGGTTGGATGAGATGATCTTGGAGGTCTTTTCCAACCTCAGTGACTCTATGGTGTGTTTATTAACATGCATCATAAAACCTGGCACAAATGTTTTCTTCCCCTAGATATTCTCTGTGTATTTCTTGAAGTTACTGGGATGCTTCTGAGAGAATTTGTCTTGCTGTTAAGAAATATTTGTCTTTCTCTGGTCAAGGTAGCGTGGTAGAGTTTGAGCATGAGTGAAGAAATGATTTTAGAGAGCCTAGTGTTTTCAGCTATTGGCTTTTTTGGTATATTCTTCCAATCTGCTAAGTGACAGACTTACTGAAATTAAAAAGCAGCTTTGTGCTGTGTGGCTTTGGCATTCTGCAGTAAAAAAATACTAGGGATCATATAAATTTCTTCCCATATTAGGCTATATCAAATAGACATGCTAATTATTGCAGAAAGATCTTTAAGTAGTGAATAGGTGATAACCTTATTTGTTTGTCCTGGCTGGATATACAGCAGTTCTCTCTAAGGCCTGGTAAACTTGGTTGGATTATATTTACATGTTCCAGGTTTTAATTCTCACTAAGGCAGACTGCTGCTTTTAATTAATAAACTATATGATGGAGTCATATAGTTTTAGTTTGATAGATTTCAATGTTTTGTTAACTGATTTACAGGAAGATGAAATAGTTTAAGAACATTTCTCAGTAACATAAATCGATACTATTCGTAATATTAATTGACTTTTATTTTAATTACTTCCTGTTGTGTGTTCAATACATAACCTAAATGTGGTAACTAAAGAAATGAATAGTTACTCATGTCCAAAAACTTAGTTATGCAGTGTCTACAGCATTCATATAAACTATATTGGCATATGTAAGTGCTGTATACCACCTGCTTTGTGTTAATAAGATATATTTATTTAGTTTATTTCTGGATGAGAGAGATAAATAACTTAATGTCTGAGTAGGTTCAGTGTAATTCAGTGGCGGGGATCACGTATTACTGTTCTGGTGGAAACAAAAAAACTGCATTGTTAATGAAAAATTCAAACTTCAGGTGCCAATATTGTCGTGAAGTGTGCAAGTATTTTGTCACGAATGGAAAGGAGACATTTAACTGGGTGATTATTCCACCTCTTATCAACAGAGAAACGTGAAAGTTAAAATTTTATTAATATAATGCAAATCTTATTCTCCAAGGAAATTAGACGAGTAAAAGGCTGTGATATGTCTCCTTTCTTTCTGACAGCTAGAGTTCATTTGCTAATTTCAGAAAATTTTTAAAGGTGTAGAGATCTCAAGTATTTTAAAAGCTATAATTTGGGCAGAAAATGGTATCCCCATGAAGCAGCAAGCTCCCAGTTGTTCTGATCTAACAGGGAATGAAAATGGAGGGGAGAAAGAAAAAAAGTGAATACTGTTTGGTCACTGTATGAACAGATTGCAAGTTTTTGTAGAGTGATGAGGATTCTGGGTGAAAATGAGAGGGAACTGTGGTTATTGTGATGAGGTGAAATAAGACAAGGTTATGAAAAAACAGTTCATTTAGCTATCCACAGAATAATGCATTTAGACATTCTGCTTGTCCTTTGTTTTATTTTTTTCACGTACAGTTGTGATATCAGTGTAACAGCTCCAGAAACTGTCACAGTGTTTCCAGGGCAACAAATAGATACTCTGCCAAAAGTGTATAAATGCTCTTTTTTTCCTGATTGCATGTATACCTAGATAATTACAGAAAACAGCAAGATCTGACCACAAGGAGCAAGACCTGCTATTTTAAGAAGCTATCAGCTTGCATCTGTCAGATAACATGGTACAGTTTCAGTGCTATTTTGTGACTGTAAAGTTAGGAGTTAGGATTTTTTTTTATTTTTATTTTTTTGCAATTCAGGCATTCAGTAATTTGATTTCTGTGTGTCTACTGCATTGTAATTTCTGTGCCTAAGGTAGAGTAAGTGGCAGGGAGAAGTAACGGCTGCAGAAAGAGGAAAGAGAAGATTAGAGTTTTTGAGAAGGAAGAGGAAAATACAGTATTTCTTAGCGGTTGTGACTTTTTTTTTTCACAAAGTAAAATATAACTTGCATTTTTTGTCTATAGTAAGCCATAGTTGTATTCTTATCCCATGCTTAATTTTAAACGCATACAGGCTGAAGGAATCTTTAAACAAATACTTCTGTGCTTTATATGTTTCCTATTTTCTAAAGCTTTTAAAAGAAATTGATGTATCTTGTCACAAAATATCTTGCAATATTAAAAACACCATATAAACTAAACTTTTCTGGAATCATTTGCTAGATGGCAGCACATAATCATCAACTGCCATGGACAAGAGCAAGTTTAAAGGGAAAGACCATGTGCTTAGTGTGAAATATTTTTTTTGTTGATCAGCAATATACAACAGCATGGAACAGAAGCTTGTGAATGGAAACCAAGTCAGATTTGCCTTTTCTTTTCTTTTTTTTTTTTCAGAACTCATGCTTCTTAAATAGTGTTATGTTTTTCTGTCGTGCAGAGACAGTCTCTCTACCCCCCCTTTTTTATCTTCTTGGAATTCAGTTGGTTACAACTACCTCAAGGAATTAAGCTGCAGAAATCCCATGAAGCCAATGCAAATGATCTACGTATGAATACCTCTAAAAATACGTAGTTCTGATATGTACCTAAATTGGTGCTGTAAGAGCCAAAGTTGACTGTTAGTGAGGCATTGTGTTTTGGAAAGCAAGTTTAAGTCTTTGCAGAGCTGAGAGTTGTGTCTCTGCGACATATGAATTGAATTTGCCAAGTTTGGTCACGGAAACTTTGGTATTAGCTAAATTTTTCTCTTAAATTTGTATTTAATAATTAGTTATGTGCTCTAAAGTAATTTCTGTCATTAATAATATTGTGGACTTCTTAATGATTCAGTATAAAGTTAAGCTTTATTTATAAAGCTGTGTTTTGTAGATGATGTTTATCATTCTCTGTGCAAAGTTTTCCTTTTTTTGCTGAAAGGTAAAGTCAAGATAAAAGTCTGTCTTCGGAGTAATATATACGCACACAAATTTTTCAGTCTCCTAATTGAATTGCAGATTAAAGGAATTCTACGTAAGGAAATTGGTAATCAGGCTACAGTTGGTGGGTTCCATTCAGCAGTTTTCTGGGTCACAAACCCTCGTGCTGTGATGTTCAGCATGGCAGTTCTCAGGCCCTTTTACATTTTCAGTTTAGGGCTGTCATCCTGACTTGGCTGCAATGTGGACGAATGACGTGGTCAGAAAGCAATCTGGACATGTGGTTAAGTGTTTAAACTGGTGTACAGCAGAGTCAAAGATGGCTAGTGTGAATGATGAGGAAAAAAAATCACAAAGCCATGGGAAGGAGCTTTAACTTGTGGAGAATGACTGGCATGTGGTCTGAAACTGTAGTTTGTTATATCTTTAATTCTGTGAAACTTGCATCTTTTATCACAGCACAAGAAGGAAATGTAAATTTGTAGATGTTTATATAAGGTCCTGGTTTGCCTCGTGTAGCCTAGGCTAATTTTGCATTTGTCAGTCACAGCTTAGGTAACAAACATCAATAGAAAGTCAGTTGCCAAGCTTGCACTTCGGCGTACCTTCACTCATACATCGTTGTGCATCAGCCTGTAACCATAAGGCCAAATATATTCTTTTAACTTTCAGTGATGAAACTTTCTGTGTAATAGTGGAAAAAAGAAGTTGTATTCTCACCAGGATATCAGGTGAAATTATTAAGGAAGAACAGGGAGGGGGAAGTTTGAGAGGCACATGTATTCCTCCTGAAGCTGAATTGACTTGCACAGTTCAGAAATGCATTATCATTTTGGTAAGTGTATTAAATGCAAAATACTAGTATAGCATCCTAGCTAGCCCTTAGCACATTGTGTATTTCTGTTACTGTTCTAGTAGGTCCAGCATGCTTTTATAAATGTCAATTTAAAACTTACCTTAAATTAAATTAATTTGAAGTTCTGTGTTCATTGAATAGTCACCATTTTTGCAGAGAGACATTCCAGATAAAATGTACTTCAGGACTGCTCCCTGGTATTTATTTGCCATTGCTTAAGTGTTTCCTTATTTCCAGTCTTCCGTATTTTGACTGCCACATCACTCAGATGTGATACACCTCTATGTGTTTTCATTGGCATTTGATGACAATTTACACAAGTAATTCAGTATCTTACCGGTTAGTTTTTTTCCCCCACGTTTCAGACCCCAGAAACTGGGACATCTTTTAGCATTGAAGGGTCTTCATTTTCATAAGTGCTTTGCTGTTCAGTGTAGCATTGTGGTCACATGTGACGCGCCCCAGCCGTGTCTTTCTCAGGCCGTGATTTCATGGGCCTCACTGCTTCAGGTGCTGGGGTTTCTCACTCCTCTTGCTCCTCACCCACTGCAGCCACAAGATCCTGCCTCCCTTTTCTCTGAGCAGAATAAACTTTTCGCTGAGGTGGTTTTCTGCTTCTGCATAGACAGAAGATCTGGGGAGAGCATTCAGCCAGCAAACCTAAATAGCCAGGGTGATTGTATGGTGTGCAGTTCTGTTGTCTAGCAGGTGTTCCTTTTGTGGAAATCAACTAGTGATCAAGGTTATAGGGACAGGAAAACTAAAGGGTTCAAAGAGAAGGCCAAAGGAGTCCTTAGATCTTGGTAATCTTGCAGAATGAGTTCGCTGGAGAGTAGTTACAAACCCTCACAAAAGAAGAAGCATGTCATTTCACTATCACACTTTCAAAAGTTTATCTTTGGAAAATGTGAACAAGGGGAAAAAAATCTCGTCTCTTACTTGCAAAAGAGCTCTTAAAACAAGTTGCAGCCCTGTAATAAGTAAAGTGAAATGTAATTTTCAGGAGTTCTATTTCCCACAGCCTTCTTTCAAGCTTTTTTTTTTTTTTTTTTAAATCTCTTTTCACTTTTGAGCACAAACTGGTTGGGAGCGTTAAGTTTTTTTAGTGTGTTATATCCAAATAGCTAGTGTTACCTAAAGAATGTTATGATGTTTTTAAGTGCATTCCTGGACCTTCTTTACCAGTGATAAAAAAGAATCCTAGACTGAAATGTTCAAAATAACAATGACTGAGTGCTGTTAGGCATTATGGTATTTAAAGCAGTCCGAAATACTGGGCAGCCAGCCCAATGCGGTTATCCAGGCTTCTCTTTGAAATATAGTAGCTGCTTCCAAAGATCCATTTTGTGTGCTAACCTCTGGACTGTGGTGAATCTAGGAGCTCCTTTAATATTCCTGTACGCTGACTTTTTAGTTGTCTAAAGGGGGAGTGGGGTATGAGTTGAGGTGCCTGACCATTTATCTGGAATTGGACTGAGCTACAAGATGTCTGATTGCTCGTATTTCAAAAATACCACGCTCTCTTTCAAGGCATGTGTCTGCCTGCTGAGGAAAATGCTGCATTTTAGTGTCATGGCTTTGTTAGAAAAGGTTGTAGTAGTTGAGAGAAAGCTGGCTCATAGGATCCCTCAGTCTGAGATGAGTTGAATCCTGCGATCTCAGTCACCAGCAGAGAGCAGTAATCACAAGTTTTAACAAATAGCAATAATAGGGTACTGTCGAGGAAAGAAGGTAGACTTGGCGTGGTGAGGGGAGCCTTGTCGTATAGTTAACGAGTGGGAGAATTTCCTTAGGAAAAGTTCTTGGCTGTGCTCCAAAGGCTGCTTATCCACCAATTAACATAAAATACATGAGCTCCCTCAAAGGAAATACTGGAACTCAGAACTATTTACCCTGAAGAAATTCCTCTTGCAGGTCTACAGATGACTTCTCTTTTAATATTTTGTCTCTGGCTTGTGATTCTTGTTTGTTCCAGCACCATATTACAGTAGCATGTTGGCCAAGACACTCTCTTTAAGCAGAAGCAGTTATCTTAGACTCCCTCTCCTTGAACTCATTTTGTAATCTTAACCTTTTCAATTCTGGCAAGTGCTACAAAATCCAGACTCTTCGCTGATGGTGGACACCCATCCTGGTACCCTGAGATATCTGCTGTATCTGATATCTCTTAGGCAACTTAGGTCAACTTCAGGTTCATCTGTGACCACTTCAGAATTAATCTTGATATCAACTGTTTGCACTTAGATACTTTTGAAGAAAGTACAGGTGTCTGGGGATGTTCTGTGGTAGAAATTGAAGCTGTGGGCTGAATTCTGGCATTGCCAAGATATGTGCGTGGTCCTAAATACTTAATTGGAGCTGATCACACAGTCTCTTACATGTCACTGAAATCAGACTAAACTTCATTGGAAAATACAAGAGTTTAAAAAAAAAGGGAGAGAGGGGTTAAAAATCTACAAAATCTACACAATTCAAAACCAGATAGCTAATCTATTCCATCTTTTTTTTTTTTTTCTTTCTCAATATATTGGCAAATTGCTACTTTTTGCTGTAAATTACAAGTCTCTGCAAAGTTAGAAAGCTAACAGTACTATCTCTTTAAACTCTGGAATACTTGGCAGCAGTCATATTTTAGCTCTGTGGAAATGCATGTAAAAATTCTTGCATTACTTGTGTTACTAATAAATAATTCTAAGCACAACAGTTTCTTGCAGGAGAAAAAACTGTGCTACATTGGCCTTGAATTCTGTTTAAAACAGTTCAAGTGTTAAATTACTGACATTCTTTTAGAGACCATGTAAATGTCCTAAGGAAAAGGTCTTTTGAAAGCTTATGAAATTTCCAAACTTATACTCTGTGAGATAGAATTCTGAGGAATTGTGGCTTTTTTTTTTTCTAGGAACTGTTCCAGCAGCTGTTTCTAAAGTTTCTAGAGTTGCCACATCATCAGTTATACTAGTATTAACAGCAAATTCTGATGAGCCATTCACACAGATTTTCTTTCATCAGATTACTGAATCAATTAAACATGGCAAACTATGCCTATTTTTTTTTTCCTTCTGCTGGCAGTATTGTATACAGCCCTTATCAAACTACTGTACTTCGGGACAGAAATGAAAACTTTTCCTTAACTCAAGTGGTTTCTATAAAGTGTGTGTGGTAGGCCACGTAGGCTAGCAAGATGCTCTCATAAAACAAAACATCTGTGGTTCCTTGGTGTGGTAGTGTACAATAATGAAAAAAACATGCAAACACAGTCATGGGAAACTTTGTAACTCGTTTTTTAAAGGAACTGTGAGTTACTTGCAGTACACACTGTAGGCTTTTATTGGATGTAATTTATAGGTATATATGCATGCTTAATATATATATATTTCTTATAGAAATCCTTTTTATTGTAGTAAAAATGCTGAATTGCTTACTGCGGTCATAGCAGACATCTTTCTACAACCTTTGCATTACTGGGTATGAAGCTTGCTGCCAAATGAAAAAGAAGAAAGGGTGAAATGATTGAAAAGGGGAATATTATGGTGTTGTATTTTTTCCTAATAGATTTTTAGGGTAGGGGAGTGTCCTAGAAGAAGAATAGTAATCATGTGAATTTATCTTGAATTGCTAATGATAAATTACCAATGATAAATTTCTTTTAGTTTATCTTATGCTATGGAGGTTGGTAGTGGAGAGCAATTAAGGGAAAAGTTTTTCTGTTAGGGTTTTGACACAGAAGTGATCAGTTACTAAATTCAGTGACTCTTTGATTGCCCTTTAAGTCATCTCAGGGAAAGGGATTTTAAAATCTTGTACTGATTTTATATGAAAAGTTACAAGTACGTTATTTCTGATGCAAAGATGGGTTACAATGATGAATTCATGTTGCATTTAGTACTAAATGAAATGTGTGTGTATATAGTCAAAATTTACTTGGAATGTAAATCAATTATGTTTTTAGAATGAAAATGTTCTGTTCATCTTCATTCTGTAATGAGTAAACAGGCCAAAATTGCGTCCAGCAAAGTATTTCTGTAAGTCTCTTAGAGAACTTCTATTGAAATCATTAGCAAGCTTAATACTGGCCGGAGATAAGTTAGGGGTTCTATTTCACTAATTAGAGTGTAAAATCTGTCTGATTGGATATATTCAATTGTGTTGGAAGCTGGTTTCTCATATGTTAGTATACTTGTTTAAATGTTTTTTTATGCAAACACTGGATATGAAATGTCTCTCAGCAGTTGAATTGGACAACTGTCAGCTTAAGATGTGATTGTCTAGCAGCTTGGTAAGATAAGAAGTCAGATCAGAAAGTCTTTAAAATTAATACACTATGGAAGAATGCAATCTCAAACATGTATCATCCTTTTTTGCAGCAGAAGTGAGGAGTACCCCAGTAGGAGCAGGAGCTCACGGTTATGTTAGGGACTTCATGTTTCCCATTCTTAGGATAATTGTGTGTTAAGGTGAGGTGAGCAGTGAATCTGGAATGGCTCTTTGTTTGGAAGCTATTTAAGAAAAAGAGTGCCATCTTCTGATTTGGCTTACTCTTTTTCCAAATACCTAAAATGACAATAAGCCAGTTGCAAATAAAGACCTCCAAGCATGTTTTTAAAATGGCTATAAAATTATGTTTGTCTTCATTATTTTTCTTTTCTTCTTGGACTGCGGTTCAGGAGTTTGTAGGTCATTTCCCTAAATTCTGACCTTGATACTTTCAATGGAAAATGCAAACTAGCCAGCAATGCAAAATGGGCCAATGGAAAACAAAACATCTTCCAGCAGGTATAACTCTTAAAGTTTTTCAAACTAAACATATTGAAATTAAATTTATTTTGTCTTGAATTAAGTGTTCAAAGAAAGTCCACCCCTTTCAAAAAATTATTTGAGCAGGACAGAGAAACAAGATTTTATATAGGCAGTACCTGCAGTATATCATTGGCATAGAGCTGCCAGTAAGTGCTGGGTGTGAATATCTGAATCCTTAAGCACCTAAGGGAACATTTTCCATTAAATTTTTACCCATTACAATGCATTGAGTAGATGGCTTATATTTTTTTTCTGTGATAACAGGCTATCTTCAGCTTTTTCAGAATCAGCCATTCCTCTTTGCAGTTTTGTGAGAACACATTAGAAAAAAGTCTGAGGTCCTGTGTAGATATGCTAATGTGCTAATTGGTAGACTGCTTGCTTGAGAGGCTGGTAAGAACTGTTTTTGAATAGCAACTGTTTCATAGGAACAAATAAGGGATTTCATCCAGAGGGAAAGATCACTAGGGGACTGACTAGTGCATGGGAAGGATAGCATAACTTACACTTAGTTGCATGATAGAGTAGGAATTCCAGAGAATATAAAGCAACAGGCTGTTAAAGTGATTGCTTGCTGTTGTAGCAGTTCAGAAATAACAAGGATGATGGAAGGAAGGGAGGATAGAACTTCAAGTATTCTATCAGTCAAATATGATCAGTGGGCGATCGGTGTCAGGAGGGTATGTTTGGTATGGAAAAACTAGAGATCGATGAAGCAAGCAGCAAGCTTCAGGAGAAAGGAATGCCCCAACAAACCCAGTACTAGAGTCATGGAAAGGTTTGTGTTGGAAGGGAAAGTAAAGACCATCCAGTTCCACCCCCTCCAATAGGCAGGGATGCCACCCATTAGACCACGTTGCCCAAAGCTCCATCCAGCCTGTCCTTGAGCACCTCAAAGGATGGAGCATGCACAGCTTCTCTGGGCAGCCTGTGCCAGTGTTTCAACACCCTTACAGTGAAGGATTTCCTAACCTCTAAACTAAATCTTCTCTCTTTTATTTTAAAATCTCCTCTCTTTTATTTTAAAGCCATTCCCCCTTGTCCTGTCATTGTCTGCCTGGGTAAAAAGCCACTCTTCAGGTGGGAAAACTAGGAAAGAAGTTCTAAATGGCTGAACAGTGAACATTAAGTATGTAAAACAGGTGGATAAGTGAGAGCAGTTGTCATGTCAGAACAATAAGATTCTGCAGGAACCTTCCTGTGCAACTGTAAGTTGTTACTGACACTGGGATAGTTACTGTATCTTCTAGATCTGGGGTTTTGTCAACTGCACAATGAAGAATTGAAGGTATGTTTGTGAAACAGTGTCAACCAGATATCTGGAGGGCTGTTTTAAATTCTGTAAACTCTGTATTCTTTGTATTTTCTACACTTACTGAAAAGTAAGTTAAATAAGTTATATGGTAGTGCGGTTAAATAAGTAGGGCTTCTCTTTCTGTTTTAAGATTCATTTGGCCTAATCTGTAGTTGTTAAAACAAACAAAAAAAAATGCAGAGACATGCTAGAATAAATCATTTTGATAGAAGAAAAGTGGGGGGGGGCAGACGTTGTAGGGGAAATAGTATGCTGTGCTTTGTAATCTGACACATGGTTAATATTGTTTCATGTTTGAAACCAGGAGCTCACCCCACTTTTTGGTGATCTTAGCACTAGCAGAATACTCATCCTCTTTGAACAACTCCAAAAAATTGGTTATGCAAACTGAATTGCCATTTTATCAGTGGTTATCAGAGTGTGGTCCCTGAGGCCATGGGCTTTTTTGTCACTCTTTAGCACACTCTAGGCCTGAACTGGTGTTGTACTCATTAAATGTGTTGATATATGTGTAATTGATAGGCACGGTAGGTAGCTTTGTGCTAGGGGCTGCATAGTGCACGTGAAGAGCCTTAGACTAGACGTACATTAATAAAAGAAGTTGGAAGTCTTCTTTTGTTAGCACTTATCGGTAAAATAAGGAAGAATACAGTTTTGTGGAAAAGTTATAGAAAAGTTCAAAGTATTTTGGAAATGGAAAATTACATAAATTTTTCTATTCTTTCACTGGCTTCAGGTTATCTCATGGCTTTCCCTTTCTTTCCTTTGGTTTTCCCTTTCTTTCCCTTTCTTTTCTTTGGCTTTCCCTTTCTGGATTTTTTCCTTTGAAATTCTGAATGTTTAATCCTTATTAAATGTTTATTACCACAGCTGTTTTTTTCCAGGCATGAAAACAAAGGGCTTATTGTTTGTGGTGTTTTGTTGTTTTTGTTCTGGTTTTTTTTGTTTGTTTGTTTGTTTGTTTTGGTCTGGTGAGGGTGGGAGATTGATCACCTTGTTGGACTAGACACCATTTCTCACTTTCTTTATACTCCCTTGTTCCATGACATACCTCTCAGCTTATCTCCCGCATGATGCAGTACTGTGTTGCTAGGTATATAGTTTGTTTCCTGTCTGAATTGTAAAGTATCATACTTCTGCCTTCAGACAAGAAGGTAGAAACTTTCAGGCTTACTGATTAGAGTCAGGAAAAAATGTTACGGCTGAAGTACACTTGAATGGTGGAAATTCCTTTAGCTTGCAAGACCTGTGTAGTGCAAGGAGTGCTGCTTATTCCTCTGTCTCCAAAATGCACCTGTACTGTGATATTTACTCATACGATGAAAATCTGGTTTACCTGCTACAAGGTTTAGCATGAGATGTGGTTTACTTCTATCCAGATTGAATTTAAACTTGGTGTTTTGAGTTTCGCTTCACTGGTAGGAGTTAATAGTTGAGGCCTTCCCCTCTTTCTATTGGGAGTTTTCACATAGCTGAAGAAACCTTTCTGTCTTTTGATTTTCCAGATTTGTTTCCCTTCTCACATGTTAGAACAGGGAGATACTTTGCTGAGGAGGAATTTCAAGAAAAATAGTGGAGATTAAAAATATATACGTTTGTGGTGGGTTTTTTTGGTCACAATAATGGCAGCTACATTTATTTTCAGTTTTCACAAAAGCACGGTTTGGATGTACTTTATAGACAATCTGAAAATTACAAAACATTTCTTATCTTTCATATTTACAGAGAAATGGAAAAGTAGTTTAACCAGTATTTCTCTGATATTATCATTCCTCAGCTGGTACTAGCATTGAAATAATAGTGCAGTTTTGTGTTGTTTTATTAACTTGAAACCATTTTCCTTTTATGATTCCTCTTTGTCTGCATAACAACTGTATGGTGACAGTATGGGTGATTTTCTGTATGGGTGATTTTCAAGTGGGTGTCTTACTAGGAAATGAGCGGCTGCTTTTGAATGACAGCTTCACAAAAATACTTAGTGTCTTCTGTGGTAATATTAAGGTGGTAATATACAGATATTTGCCAGATGTTGTGCAACTATAATCTTGCAGGCATCCCACCCATTCCCTGTTTTCTCTGCATGGGGGACTAGTCTGAGCTGAAGATAATTCAAATTTTTATGTGATGTCTCCTGCACAGAAGAACCTCACCTTCATCTATCCGCTTCAGCAAGGTATTAGGTTCTAATTCCCCTTGGAGCTTCAGTCACCAGGTTAAAAGCATCAGCCCAAAGAATGTGGTAAGAGTAAAACATACTTAACACATAAGCTGCAGAACCAGTGAAGCCTTACAACTTTTGCATCCAGTGTTCTTAAGAACCTCATACTGATATCCTCAGTTCTTCCTCTGTCTGTACGGCTTTTTACTTACTATCCAGGGATTCGCCCTCTTTGAATGCTAAGCGGTAGCTGTAGTTACAGCCCGTGTTTCCCACCTGTTTGGCTGACCCAGAGATGTGGCTGGTGCTGTGGAGCTGGTTCAGAGCCAGACATGCTGGTGAGTGAGTATGCATGCAAACTGGCAGCCAACATGGAAAAGATACGAATTCTGCTTATGTATCTTCCATGTTTGACATGCTAATTTTAGTTCTTGTGACCTATTCAGCTACCAATTTTCATAAAATGTGCGGGAGCTCTGGGCAGTGCTGATTTGTCAGACCTGGTGTCTGTTTCTTAAGCCTGAAGGTTACTGGGGAGAGATACTGACAGGCAAACAATGTGATGACAAACTTAATTTCCTCAGAAACTAGGTTAACAAATTTAATTCCAGAATACACAAAGTTTTAATGCTCTGCTCCTACAGGATAGCTGAGAAAAGTAGTAATGTGCTGGCTCTCAGGACTCTGACATTTTCTGTGGTGACTTATGAGGCCAATACCACCATCTCATTGCAAAAACAATCATTAATTGCAGGAACCCTGTATTCTGAGTTGAGACAGTGAGACAGTTGACCTGCAGTTGCTCCTGTGGCATGCTGACTGCTTGGGCGTAGGATATTGAAAGCCCGTCGGTGGGTGATGGATGATGCATGAAAGCCCATGTCATGCAGTTCTTTGAAAGTGACCTGGGGCATGCAAGGAGCAGCTGGTTAGCTAGAAGAAGAATACTGTGATGATGCTTGAAATCACTTAATTCAGCACAATTTACTAGCCAGTTATTTGGAACATTCAACAGTGAACTGCTGTGTGGAAGTAGAGGAGCAAGTAAGTGAGGGAAAGTAAAGAAGATTACAAGGGAAACAGTACAATGTTTACAGTATGTCAGAACTTATTCACTCTCTTACCATTCTCCTCTTGTAAACATTGCTACAGTGCCATTTTTCAAGTGGCTTATAGCCCATTACTGAGATAGAATAAGGGAAAATGACCTGATGTGCTGGTTTGTTCTGTCAGCTGAACAGCCAGCTGGTTGTTCTGCTGCTGCTTTGCTTACAAGAAGGAATGATGCTTATTCAGATGCTTCAGTTTCAGATTCTGCTGCAAAGGAGTTGGTACATAGTAGATCCCTACTGACTTACATAGCTAGGAGTCCTTTATCCACATGTTCTGTCAGAGAAGTCCATTCCTTGATGGTTTGGGGCTCTGACAGCTGGCCTGAATTTAACTCACATTTAAAGCCATTGCTGATTGTGTACCAGGCAGTCAGAAGTGAGATCTGTAGCTCCTCACTGGTGATTAAGGCTAATGCTTTAGTTTGTGAATTGTCATAACTGAGAGGGCGGCAAGTGCTCAACAGGGTTACTCAAGCTTGGTTTTAGATAAAAGGATGTTAATCTTCTAACCTTTAAAAACTGTAACATGAATTGTATTTTTTTTAATGTAAAATATCCTCAGAAAAGGGTTGTAAGTTCTTTTTATTTTTATTTTATTTTTTTTACAACATGCCATTTATATAGAAAGATGCCTGTCTTTCTCAAAATGGAAGAAGAGGGAGTAGCAACAACAATTTAAGACACACTGGGTGGAGATTCAACAAATCAATACCCCCCTCCGCATTAATACTGGGAATGATGGTAGTGTGTTTCTGACTTTGTTGTATGAACAGGTTCCATACCCAGTTCTGCCAGAGTGTGGTTTTTTTTTTTTTTTTTATGGCACCAGTTGAACTCTGCACGTTTGGGTAATGTTCATGATTTGTATGATGACTGCAAAAAGTTATACAGATTGTTTGTTAGTCAAGGTATGATGTTGTACTTCAGATTATTTAGGGTCTAGATTCATAATGTTATCATGGGAGCAGTGCACTCTTCTTCATCTACTTTTGAAAAGTTCACCTGTTGAAGAGTAAAAGGAAAAAATCCCTTGCTACTCTCAATATTTATTCATGTGTATTTATTCTGATAATTCTTATGTCACTGTTGTAGCTTCTGTTACTGTCTGTGAAATCAAAGCATAAGGAGTGATGAAATTCACATGAGGCTTCTAGCTAGATCTTTGGTCTAATTAAGAAATCTTGAACATAGAAATCCACTGATTAGTGTTTGGTTGTGTTGACTGCCTTAATCACATCCCCCTGCAACATTCCTTGGAAATATTTTAGCAGAGTGCTAGTTCTGGGTTTTCAAATGTGTGTCCAGCTGATCAATTAAATACAGGGTTACAAAGTCACCTTCTGCTAGTCCTCAATTTTGGAGGACTTGTGTGTGTGTATTTATTTATTTATTTATTATTATTATTATTTTCTCTCCATGTGGTAACTCATATGTTGGTTTGTGTAGTGTGGCATCTGTGGACTGGTTTTTCACGTTTAGTTCTACTCTGTCCGTTAACAGCTACCGCTGTTTTTTTAGGGTGCAGAGATATGTCTAGCTAGCTCATGATCCTGGTTTGGACTTGAGAGCTCAAATGCTTTCTGAAGTGCTGCGTGCAGTCTGACTCTTTACAATGAGACACTGAGTTTGCAGCAGTAAATCCATTAAATTTCGGTCTTTGGCAGTGAGCAAGTAATTCTAGACTATCCTTACTCCCTCCCAACTATCTGAGATATTTTGAATCACTTTTCAAAACCTTTAGATGAAAATACTAGCAGTCTGAGTACTCATTGAGGTTTCCATTTGGAGAAATTATGTTAGAAATGACAACCGTTCTCCACGCAGGAGGAAAATCAGTCCTGTATTAAAAAAATAATAAAATTATAACGTTTTTATATTTCAAAATATAATACCAAAAAGCTCATTTCAATGCTTCAGTTGAGAAGGTGTGAGGAAAGCAGCATAGACAGACAGCAGAGGAAGGGTTTGATGGTAATTCACAAGGGGTGTGTGCACTGCTTTGCCAATGAGAAAGGTGGAAACATGCCCAAGAGGGCAGTGTGCTCTTCCCCATTTGTCTTGAGCAATCTTTGTGGGGAGCCTGATGACATGAGTGCCCGAGTCCTGAGAGCCTGTGGGTGCTTTGCTCTGCAGGTGCCTCCAGCTAGCAATGCACCTCTGCCTGCTTTGGGCAGCAGGGTGCTGTGTTTTAATCCTGAAAAAAGTTGTCCCATGTTTCATGAACTTGCCTACGTTTGCTTAGATGTATTATGGTCCTGCCCAGTCCACTTGGTACAAATGTGTTTACATGTAGCTGAAGACGGAGAAAGCAGGACTAATACTGTAATAAAATTGCAGACCCTAGCTAAAAGAAACTGTGTTCCTTAGCTCTTGCTATGCTAGGACTTGATCCTTGTATCAAATAAAGGGGTAGTTTATTGATTTTAGTCTGGTTTGTGGTATCCCAGCTCTCCCTCCGTCTCCATCTGTACGTTCCCACCTTGTTCTTTTGCCCTGGAACTAGCTAGCATTTATGTGGCCATGAGGGGAACCAACTCAGGAAACTGATCTGGCTGAAGACTAACCTTGGTTTGTTTTTTGGTAAGGTTAGGATCTTTTTTGTGGATATGTATTTGTGTAAAACTGTTGTGGAACTGAACAACTGAGTCCAGGTCTTTATATGTAGTTGTGTATATGTTACTCTTGCTGCCTTTATCTCCCTGCTTACATATGTTTTTATAATGCAAATACGTGAAGCTATAATAAGTCTAATACTGACTATTTCCAGATATTTTGACATGTATAAAATATATACTGTAATATAGTTACTTTTTTAAAAAAGTAAACTTGGCAGTTACTAACTTTTCCTAAGAATCTAAAAAATCATTAGATATTTCAAGTGACATTCCAGATAATGGAGAGAAGTATTTGTAATGAAGTTCCAGAAACATTTTTTCACTGAAATCATTCACTCAAAAGATTATATACTATTGTTAGTTTTGGCTAATAAGTGATCTAGCTGCAGGTGTTTTGAATTTGAAAGCTCTCTGTTGCCAAATAGCACCAAAAATTAACGTTTAGAATACTAGGTTGCCATGGTAATTTCTTGGTTAGCAGACTGCCAAGTAACAAAAATGAAACCAATACTTTTGGTGTGCCCTCTGCTAGGAAAGGAAGGATCGGTGAAAACAGAAACGTTACTTAGTTCCATGTTTTTCTTGCTATGTATTTAAGTATTCAGTGTCTCTGCAGTACTTTCTTTCCTTTTTTTTTTTTTTTTTTTTTTGGCTTTTAAACTGGATTTCTTGTGGAATTTGTGCATAACTTAAGCAATATTTGCAAATGTTTTTGGTGCATTTCTGTTGAATTTTTCCCTTTGTATATAAGCAGGGCTGCTTAAACTTTAGGGGGTTCAGGAGAAATGAGAAATACCATCAACAAGCTGTTGTTTGCCGTTGGGTACATTTAAATAATTTTTTTCCATTTGCCTTGAGCCATTCTGATGTTAATGGAGCAGAATCTTATTGCAGCATGCTGGGATTCTTTTGTCATGACAGGGCTCCTCTAAGACTGAAATATAGTTTGTAGCTGTTTCATTTATAACAGTTTGTTCATTAGACCCAGCTTTTGCAGTTACGTTGGAATTTGTTGGTAGTGATATGATTGGATATGTTTAAAATAGGCTCTTTTCTGAGATGCAATTTAAAAGGTAGTTTCTTGAATTTTTGTTGTCATCCCACTCTTATGTTATGCTTGAACTTTGTGTCAGATAGAACCTGTTGGCCTCAAAAGCACAGGAAGACAGTCGAGTACAGAAGCAAACTCAGAATTACTCTCTTTTTCTTCACGTAATATCAAAGGATTCGTGGTTGATACCATGAGAACATTTCCAGTGTGTGTATCTGGTTTTGCTGAGGCAATTCTTAGGGAAAGACATGAGAGACCTTATGTTCTGAACCAGACTCAGACATTTCTATGTAAAATTACAGAACATTGCTTAGGAGTATCTTCAAACTGTAAATGAAAGATTCTTCAGTTGTGTCTGGACCTGAATACAGTCTTGATACAGTAGAGACTTCACTGTGCCAGGGGAGAGGAGGAAGGTCTTGGTTCATTGATTGCATGTTTCTGTAATTGTACGGATATTTCAGAATACTATAACCTCTCTTGGTGAGTTTATTTCACTTGATTAGGTTCGATGCAGAGTCCTTCAATGATGAGAACAGAATGATTTGTCTTCTGGTTACTTGTACAGGAATTCGAACTAGACTGTGAGCTGGCATAAAGCAGAAGTGGATGAAGAAACTCCTATCCAGTTTCTAGTGCCGTTTTTAAGGGTCTAATACTTTGTTTAAGTGCATTATTGGCTCATGACCAAGAATTTCAGCACCTTATGGGCTGAATCCCAAGGAGAACAGTTGTGTGTGCTTCATGCTGTTCAGAGGGAAAAGACATGGCCATCAGTTTGTTGGCTTCCATGAATTTTGGATAACTGGGGCCGGCTGCATAAGTAAGCTTGTATTAACTTTTAGTTAAGAAGAATTTAAGATGTTCTGGGTCTTTCAGGTATATTCATTTACAGAACTAACTTTTGCACGTGATAATATGAAAAAAAACTTCTAAGTTTCGTGTTATAAATCTATACATATCTTCTAGTATTTCAGTGTTTTAGAGTATATTATATTAAACGAGTTTTAGGCATAAAAATGTTGCTTTTTTTTCTCTTAATCCATTGGATTATAATTAGTTGAAGGTTTTGTGGTGTTTGTTTTTGTTTTTTTTTTGAGGCATAGCTGATACTATAGTTCAGAATAGACACGTACCTTTCTTGATACATCTATGAATCTTTAGTCACACTTTCCTCTATTTTTTCTAATTGGCTGAACACTAGCTTAGTTTGGAGGCAAATTGCCTGTACAGACCTCAAAACAAGTTTCAGAAATGGCCAAGTATAACACTTTAGTCTCATGTAGTGTTTCTTTGAGAATTTTGCTGCTGTTGTCTTAGAAATGTGAACACAAATACCTTTGACTAGTCATGTAAATTTGAAGTGTGCCTGTACTCTCATACTGTCCCCATTGCTTCATGTAGTTTTGTTGCCATCACAGATCTGAGGACCTTTCCGTAGTGATTCAGGTTTTGGAACTGAAAACAAGCTTCTGTTTTTGGTTCTTTACAAATTCACTAGGTTTCTCTTCAGGAAACATGAAAATTTTCATAAGAGGTTTTTCGCAACAATTAATTTGTATGGGAGACTCTTAAAATAACTTTCCTTACTATTGCAGATATTTTTTATTCTGTACAATGACTATGCTCTGTTAATTTAAAAGGGGATAATGTATGTGATCAAAAACAACTTCCAGTAACTCCACCACTGATTCCGGCACTAATTTAGACCTTCCAAGACCTTTGTTAGTTGAAATTAAGTAACTTGCAACTATGGCTGAAATATCAGTATTTAAACCAAATGAATTTCTTGTGGAAGATATGAGAAGGAAACTTGGAGATCAAAGATGTGGTTAAACGGTCTTCTGTGAGTTTCTGTTCTCCCTTCATTCCCCCTGCTTGGACATAGAGTCAGCTGTGAAACTGCTGAGGACTGGGGAAGGTTTCGTTGGACTACCATGCGAGAGGGAAAAGCTCTGGGGGTGGTTTTCACCCATCAGAGGCACGAGCAGCCTGGAATAAGAAGTCAGTGACTGAAGCTGTTGATTTCTCCTTTTCTCAGCTCTAAATGCTGGGTTAAATATAGTTCTCATGATTTGTTTAAATGGAGACTTGTTAGACTCCTTATTTCCTGGGGATCATCCTCTTTTGATTTGACATAGACCCTCTTGTTTCTCTGTACCATGCAAGTATATACCTCTGTGCAAATTGGGGATTTTTTGTTCTTGCCAGATAATAAATCACAGGATGGTTTGAGCTGGAAGGGACCTTAAAGACCATCCAGTTCCAAATACACAGCAATGGACAAGGACATCTTCAACTAGATCAGACTTCTCAAAGCCCGTCTAACTTGGCCTTGAACATCTCCAGGGATGGAGGCAGCCACAGCTTCTCTGGGCAACCTGGTCCAGTGCCTCGCCACCCTGATGGTGAAGAATTTCTTCATTATATCTAATCTAAATCTGCTCTAACAGGTCTCTTTTATTGTGAGGGCCCCACAGCTGGGTGCTACAGGTAGGGTCTCATGAGAGTGGAGTAGTTGGGTTCAATCCCCTCCCTCGACTTGCTGGCCACACCTCTTGATGCACCCCAGAATACAATTGGCCTTCTGGGCTGCAAGCGTTCACTAGTGGCTCATGTCAAGCTTCCCATCCACCAGTACCCCCAAGTCCTTTTCTTCAGGGCAACTCTCCATCCATTCATCTCCCAGCCTATGCTATTTTTGGGATTGTTCTGGCACAGGTGCAGCACTTGGCGCTGTTGAGCTTCATGAGGTTCATATGGGCCTACTTCCCAAGCCTATCCAGGTCCCTCTGGATGGCATCTCTTCCTTCTATTGTATCAGCTGCACCACTCAGCTTGGTGTCATCCACAAACTTGCTGAGGGTGTGTCATTAATAAAGATATTAAACAGTACTGGTCCCAGAGTGGGCCCCTGAGGGACACCACTTATCACTGATCTCCACCTGGACGTCACTGAGCTGTTGACAGCAATTCTCTGGACAGGGCCATCTGGCCAGTTCCTGATCCACTGAGTAGTCCATCCACCAAATCCATCTTTCTCTAATGCAGAGACAAGGATATTTTGGGGGACCATTTCAGAGGCCTTACAGAAGTCCAGGTAGGTGGCGTGTTTCTTTTGCCTTGTCCACTGATGGAATCACTCCATCAGAGATGGTGACTAGGTAGGTCAGGCACGATTTGCCCTTTATGAAGCCATGCTGGCTGTCTTGAATCACCTCCCTGTCTTTGTTACGTGCTAACAAAGCTGCCAGGAGGATCCATGATCTTCCCGGTCACTGCCATTACTAGCAGTGAGTCCTGGGAGCTCCTGCCTCTGTGACCAGTATCACTTTAACATGAGTTATACTGAAATCAGTAATTCTTATTATAATCCTTCTCAATAACTTGCACTCCTTGGGCTAAGGTAAACCATAGGAGAGGATTTCTACAATTCTTATCTGGCCAGTAATTTCCTGGTGATCTTATGTCTCATCCTGTCTTGAAACAGGAGAAACTACTCTCTGCGTATGACTCGAAAAGGCTTGTATGAAGCTGGCTGGTGTGCATTGTATTTTGGGGAATGCTTGCTGTAAACTTCCAAGCTGTTGGGACAATGGATCCTTTTTTTTTTTTTTTTTGTGGAATAGCTGCAGCCTTTTAAGGTTTGGTTTTTTTTTTTTTAATTTCATCTTTATTTAGGATCTGTAGTAATAGAAATACCTATTTTACTTAAGGTATCTGTGCAAGGCATAGTGTAGAATGGATGTAATTTTTAGTGCAGCTCCTCCACTACAGTTGTAGCTTTTGAAACATGCTAATGTTCTTTCAGCCTAGTATGTTGTCCTAGTTTTGACTGGGATAGAATTAATTTTCTTCCTACTCGCTGGTATGGTGCCGTGTTTTGGATTGAGGAAGAGAATGCTGATAACACACTGATGCTTCAGTTGTTGCAGAGCAGTGCTTGCACAGAGCCATAGACCTTTATTTCAGCTTCTGGTGCTGCCCTGCCAGCAAGAAGTACACGAGGAGCTGGGAGGGGACCCGGCCAGGACAGCTGGCCCAGACTGGCCAAAGGGATGTCCCTGTGGCATCATGGTCAGCAATAAAAGCTGGGGAAAAGAAGGAGGAAGGGAGGGATATTGGGAGTGATGGTGTTTCTGCCCACCATAATGGTGGCCATGACTGTGGTGGTTTTACCCAGCTGTGCAGCTGAGCTCCACAACAACCACTCTCTCACTCCCCCTCCTCAAAGGAAAAGGAAAGAAATATGATGAAAAGGGCTCAAGGCTTGAGATAAGGGCAGGGAGATAACATTTGTCGTCACAGGGAAAACAGACGCAGCATAGGGAGATATATGTAATCCAGGTTTCATTACCTGTTATTAGCAGTGATAAACAAACAAAAAAAAAACAACCACAAAACTAAAAACACCTTCCCCTCCACACAGACATTCTTTTCCACCTCCTCCCCCCAAGCAGTGCAGAGGAACAGGGAATGGGGGCTACGGTCAGTCTGTAAGAGTTCGTCTCTGCCGCTCCTTCACAGTCCCTCTCTGCCCCTCCTCCACGCGGGGTCCCTCCCACGGGATGCCGTCCTTCCCAAACTGATCCTGAGGGGGCTGCCCACAGGCAGCAGCTCCTCAAGAACTGCTCCCACACGGCTCCGTACCACGGGGTTCATCCATCCCCCAGGAGCAAACTGCTCCAGCATGGGTCCCCCCCGGGTGGGCGGCAGCTCCCCCCAGACCCCCTGCTCCTGCGTGGGCTCCTCTCCACGGGCTGCAGCTCTGGCCCAGGGCCTGCTGCTGTGGGGGTCCTCCAGAGGCTGCAGCCTCCTCCAGGCCACATCCCCCTGCTCCACCGGGGGCTCGTCCACGGGTTGCAGTGTGGAGATCTGATCCATGTGGGACCCATGGGCTGCAGAGGGACAGCCTGCTCCACCAGGGGCCTCTCCACAGGCCACAGGGGAACTGCTGCTGCATGACTGGAGCACCTCCTGCTGCACTGACCTTGGGGGCTGTAGGGCTGGTTCTCACTCCTCTATTCCAGCTTCTGTAGCACAGCAGTATTTTTCCCCTTTCTTAAATATGCTCTCACAAAGGTGCAAGCAACCTTGCTTACTGGCTCAGCTCTGGCCAGCAGTGGGTCCCTTTGGAGCCAGCTGAAACTGGTCCTTATCTAACATGGGGCAGCTGCTGGGCTTTTCTCACAGACGCCACCCAAGCAACCCCTGCTACCAAAACCTTACCTCATAAACCCCAGTGCTAAGCCCTGCTTTCCTGGGAGTGGCTTAACACCTGCCTGCTGGTGGGAAGCCACAAATGAATTCCTTGCTTTGCTTCATTTGTGAATGCAGCTGTTGCTTTACCTAGTGAGCTGTCTTTATCCCAACCACTGGGTTCTCGCTCTTTCACATTTCTGATTCTCTCCCACACCTCACCTGGGAGAGTGACCAAGCAGCTGGGTGTTGCTCAACTGAAAGCTGGGTTAAACCACAACATACATTTCACTACCATGGCTCGTTTTTAAAAGTGAACTCATTTCCACTGTGATTTCTTTTAGATTTAAAAATTTATAAATTATTCATAATATAAGTATGGAAGGTCAATTTGTCCTGGTAACTGTGATCAGTTCTTACTTAGTATTTAATAATTCTAGTGCAATTGCTTCTTAGATAATGTTTTTCTAAAGAATAAAAAAATGCCTTCCAAAATGGAAAGCATCCCACGTCCTTTATTTTAAAAAATCCTTGAAGTGGTTATTTCCACTTACAACCGCATGCTTCCTGAATTTCTAGGAATCCTAAAATGTGTTGCTATTGGTAGAAGAAGCTGTTTGCTTTGAGTTTTGACTGAGGCTATAATTATTCTTTTGAGTGTACTGTCACATCTAAGTATGTTTAAAAATCCTTGTCACCGTGCATTGAAGCACTGGTAAGTCTAACCCTGTCTTATAGTGCAGCCTTTATAAGTTTCATTGCAAAGACTCCTTTATTGTTGTCTTATCTTACCTTTTATATAAAAGAATATCTTACTTACTGTGAATAAATGTTTATTATTATTTTGAAAAAATCCACAACTTCTGTTTTTTGTTTTTGTTTCAGTTTTGTTTTCCTCAAGAGAAAGTTGTCTGTCTCACTTTTTAACACAAGAGGCTATCAGTCCTAGGAGCCACACTGGTGGTCTAAGACCCATTGTTTGAGGCACACTCTAAAGCAAAGCCTTTTTGATTTCTGTCCCAAAGAGCAGACTGCTTTCTTGAGAACTTTATGAGTACTTCCAAGAACAGAGTTGATGCATACTGTCCCGTGTGAAAGAAGTGACTGTGGATTACATAAATTGATATGCCTAGTGTGCCAGGGAGTGAATACCTTCCCTCATTTCTGCTGTCATATGTCTACAGAGCTTTCATTGGCTGGCATCTGGAGAGGCTGGGTCTTGGCTCACTTATGCCCCAGAAACATGCTGTGTCTGCATTAATATTTCTGTAAAAAAAAAAATACATTACAAAATATTTTGGAGAGAAAGTTAAATATACTTAGTATTCGGATATGCAGTAACTACCATGGTAAGTTATTGTATGAATTCTTTGAATTCAAATGTGTTTGTAACTTGGAGATGTTTTTAATAGTTAAACATTAAACAAAAAAAACAAACACCACCTTCCTTCGGAGAATGCATACCCAGTTTTCATCTTTTTTGAATGTATTTAGTATTTAAAAGGTATTCAACCAGAAGATACTTTATTTTGTTTCCTCCATTTACAAGATGATGTATTACAGGGAACTGTTGCTCTGTAAAAAAAAAAAAAAAAAAAAAAAAAAAAACTTGTGATAATTCCCCTCGATATCATATAAAAAGATATGTTTACATACCAAGATGGCAAATGGTAATCTTAAGCATTTTTTCCTTAGTGCATGGAAACTTAAACAGTGTAGTTATTTAGCATAGGCTTGGCTTTGTGCTTGTGGCTTTTACTATTCACTGAAGTCGAACTGCTCTGTAGGTAGGCCTTCAGAATTTTTTCACTTGGGTAAAGTATTGACTTTTGATATTCAGATTTTAGAACAGGACACCAGTCTTAAATGTCAGTCATTCTTGGCCCAAAAACCTTCTTTCCCTTTTCACGGAATGCTTAGGGTTAGAAGGGACCATCTAGTTCCAAACCTCTGGCTGTGGACAAGGACATCTTCAAGTAGATCAGGCTGCCCAAAGCCCCATCCAACCTGGCCTTGAACACTCCCAAAGGGGAGGCATCTACAGCTTCACTGGGCAACCTGTTCCAGAGCCTCACCACCAAGAAGTGAAGAATTTCTTCCTTGTATCTAATCTAAATCCACCCTCTTTTAGTTTAAAACCATTACTCCTTGTCCTTTCACTACATTACCTAGTAATGAGTCCCTCCCCATCTTTCTTACAGGTTTCCTTTAGATGTTAGAAGGCTGCCATAAGACCTCCACCGAAGACTTCTCTTCTGTAGGCTCAAGTCTCTCAGCCTGTCTTGGAGAGGTGCACCAGCCCTCTGATCATTTTTCTGGGCTCCCTTTGAACCTGCTTTAACTTATCCATGTCTCTCTCATGGTGAGGACCCCAGAGCTGGATCTCTGTAACTTAGAGACAAGGATGTTGTGGGGAACTGTTACCAAAGGCTTTGCACAAGTCCAGGTAGATGCCAGCGGTTGCTTTCCCTTGTCCAACAATGCTGTTGCTCTGTCCTAGAAGGCCACAATTTAGGCATGATTTGCCCTTTGTGAAGTCATCTTGCCTGTCCCCAAACAATACCTGTTCACTTCTCTTTGTGCAAGTGTGAATAACTACCCCAGAAGAGTTTCCCTCCACTCCTTTTAGCAAAAGCACTGCTGGATGTGTTTCTTCTTAGAGGTGACAGTGCTGGGACCTGTATTCAAAGGTCCTCTCCCTAGAATTGTTTTATTCTAACAGATTCAGCCTTCAGTAGAGCTACTGCTGAGCACAGTTCATGACTTAAATGCTTGCTTGTGCAGGTAACTTAGCTACAAAGATAATTAAGTGTTCAGAATATGCTATTTAAAAAAATAATAATCTTCTTAATTTGTGGTCTTGAACTTCACGTCATAGTTTATTATGATATTTTCCTACAGGAGCTTTGAAAATTTTTGTTTGCTTTTGGTCAAGCTTGATGCAGGTTTGTAATGCTAATATTCCTGGTGGAACTGGTTTGACGGTAACTGTTAGGTATTTGGGCAGCACGCAATCAGTCTGATGTTGCCTCTGAGAAATTAGAAGGCAAAATAGCAATCTGAAGTAAAGAATTTCCTCAAGAAAGAGCTGCCAACTTCATAGAATGGCTTGGGTTGTAAGGGGGTTAAAGACCATCCAGTTCCAACCCCCCTGCCTTGGACAGGGATGCCACCCACTAAATCAGGTTGGCCAGGGCCTAGTCCAGGGACGAGGCACCTACAGCTTCTCTGGGCAACCTGTTCCAGCTCCTCACCAGCCTCTGAGTGAAGAATTTCTTCCTAACATCCAGTCTAAATCTCCCTTCTTTCAGTTTAAAGCCATCCATGACCTGTCATTGTCTGCCCAAGCAAGAAGTCACTCTCCATCTTTTTCATAAGCCCCCTTTAAGTACTGAAAAGCCACAATAACGTCACCCCAGAGCCTTCTCTTCTCCAGGCTGAACATCCTGAGCTATCCCAGCCTGTCTTCACAGGAGAGGTGCTCCAGACCTCTGATCATCTACGTGGCCCTCCTCTGCACCCCCTCTAACAGCCCCACATCCTTCTTGTGCTGGGGGCCCCAGACCTGGATGCAGCACTCCAGGTGGGGCCTTATGAGGGCAAAAGAGGGGGACAATCACCTCCCTCGACCTGCTGGCCACCCCTCTGTTGATGCAGTTGGCCTTCTGGGCTGCAAGCACACACTGCTGGCTCATGTTGAGCTTTTCATCCACCAGAACCCCCAGGTTCTTCTCTGCAGGGCTGCTCTCAATGAGTTCTTCTCCCAGTCTGTGCTTATGTTTGGGATTGCCCCAACCCAGGTGCAGCACCTCGCACTTGGACTTCTTGAACCTCATTAGGTTCACATGGGCCCACTTGTCTGACTTGTCCAGGTCCCTTTAGATGGCATCCCTTCCTCCTGGTGTATCGACTGCACCATTCAGCTTGGTGTCACCTGCAAACTTGCTGAGGGTGCACTCGATCCCACTGTCTGAGTTGTTGATAAAGATATTAAACAGTACAGATCCCAAGACAGACCTGAGGGACAGCACTTGTCACCAGCTTCACCCTAGACAAAGAGCCAGTGACTGCAGCCCTCTGGATGCAGACATCCAGCCAATTCCTTGTCCACTGAACGGTCCACCCTTCAAATCTCTCTTTCTCAAATTTGGAGACGAGGATGTCATGTGGGACTGTGTCAATAACTGCAGAATTTCAAGTAGATGACATTGATTGGTCATCCCTTGTTGACTGAGGCAGTCACTCCATCATAGAAGGCCACCAGACTGGTCAGGCACGATTTGCCCTTGGTGAAGCTGTGCTGGCTGTCTCAGATCACCTCCATGTCTTGCATGTGCCTTGATATTGCTTCCAGGAGGATCTGTTCCATGGTCTTCCCAGCCACAGAGGTGGTGTTCACTGGTCCATAGTTCCCTAGGTCCTCCTTTCTACCCTTCTTAAAAAAATTCTTTTGAACTATATCCGTACTGCTTGAATTTAAGAGAAATTTAGCTTTTTGTCAGGAACAGTGGATTTTTATTGCTTTAATATTTCGTATTTTGTAAATATAAATATGAAATCTTAATAGTGATTCAGATATATCAAAAGTTGTTTTTTTCAGCCTTGAGAAGAGATGAATGAGAGGGGATCTTATCAATGTTTACAAATATCTTAAGTGTGGGAGACAGTGGGATTTGGCCAACCTCTTTTCAGTGGTTTGTGGGGACAGGACAAGGGGCAATGGCCAAAAAATTGATCACAGGAAGTTCCACACCAACATGAGAAAGAACTTCTTCACAGTGAGGGTGGCGGAGCACTGGAACAGGCTGCCCAGGGAGGTTGTGGAGTCTCCTTCTCTGGAGATGTTCAAGGCCCATCTGGACGCCTACCTGGGCAACCTGCTCTGTGGAACCTGCTTTGGCAGGGGGGTTGGACCTGATGACCTCTTGAGGTCCCTTCCAACCCCTACAATTCTGTGATTCTGTGATTTTAAAAAAGCACTTTCATAAGTCAGTATCAAGTCCCTGTCTCTTCAAAGTGTTCATCATTGTGAAGGCAATGTCCAGCGATGATGGAATTTTACAGCAAAAGGTTCTAGAGATTTTTCTGTTTGTACCACCTTTTACTAATAATTTCAATTCTGTTCCTCTTATTGTGAGAGAAGCAAGACCAGAACATCTCTATCAATTTTTCTTTAATACTGTCTATTTTGAAATACATTTTGGGGGGTAGACAGTGTAAGTAGCATAAAGTAGTAAGTTGAAAATGAGTGTAGCAAGTTGAAAATCACTTTGATTTTGTTTTCAACAAAAATCAATTCAAATACATAAAAAGATTTTCGTATCTCAAATTCTGTTCTATAATATATAATGTTTAGTTTGGGAGTCTTTCCTTATATCTTTCAAAATGTTTCATAACAGAATACTTTTACATAATATGTATGAATGGAAAAGTACTGGTGCTGTTTCACCAGGACAAAAATAAACAAAGTGAAGGCAAAAGGTGAGTCTTTACAAATCTGTTCAGTCCAGCTCTAAGTATGGCTAGTCAGGAATGTCTTGTCTTCTGTTTAGACCTCAGACACATTTTTAAACTGTTGGTTGTTCTTCCTCTGTTTATGGAAGCAGTTTGATTTTTAAATGAAATTTGAATTCACTTGAACTTGGGTTTGGGTAGCAGGGGAATGCACTCTGTTTTCAAGAATGTTTTTTGCTGAACTAATTTCTAAAATTTAAATCAATGTAATGAATGTATTGTATATGAAAACTGATCAAGTAACACAATCTTTTAATGTCTTCCATCTTTCTGACAGGTTGTGAAGATGAGAAAAGATGTGAAGAAAGTCCGAGTCCTGACTATTCGCAGACTAACCAGACACATCGGGAAACTGAAGTTGAAAAGGTCAGTTTTAAATATCAGTGTTCCTGTTTGTGTATTTATAAATGAGGCAGTATCTGAAATGTCTTCCAAAACAACAAGGAGAAACATTTATTACATAGGAAACTTAAGGCACTCTGATGCATATGTTCTATTAGTCTTATTTTTTCTTTATTTTAGATAGAATCAAAATACCAACTAAAAAGTAGTTTTGTAAAGTAGAATTGGGATAAAATTTGTTAAACAGATTTAGCATATTGAAAGTTAATCCCAACGCAACCTTTTACAGTACTTTTGAAAGCATCAAACCTGATCTTTGAGGTTATTCTACTGTTGAACATAAGTCGTCCGGTATTTTCTCACTGCAGTTGTCTGCAAGATTTTATATAAAAAAAAATGTAGTATGTATTGTTATATAAATAATACTTATTTTGTAATACTTTATAGCAATTAATATTTAATAATGAAAACAATATTTGTAGATTGTTTTTAAAGATAACTGGCCCAAAGTGACTGGTGATGTTTCTCACTGGAGACAGCATAAGTCTGTTACTGTGTTCAAAGTATAAATTGAACATACTATTCTCCCACAAACTTAGCAAATTGTGCAAAAGAAGAAACAGGCCCAACGAACGTTTATATTTAAGTACTAAAGATCTTAAAATGTAATTATATTTGAGATAGCAGTGTCTCCTATTTATTATTGTTTGGAATTGTAATTACTATCTCCTAATAAATAACATTTGTCTTTCTGATTATTTTGCTAAATTTTGTGGTTTTTCCTCTGTTCTGAACAGTAGAAGCATTATAATATGTTCAACTCTGCTAAAATTTTTATTTATTGAAAAGGGAATGTAAATTATGCTCATTCTTGTGATATTTTTAGTTTGCTACTTAGTATCACCATATTGAAAGAAAAAAGTGAAGAAAAGCCAGATTATTTAATAAAGACAGACTTCATTTACAGGGGTTCAGAAGACCTCAAATTAAAGAACCAAAAACGAGTTGAGAGATTAATAGAAGAAATCCATGCTATGAAGGTAATACCATATTTAGATATTTAAATATTAAAAGTAATTAATTTTAGCAATAAAAAGCTTTGTTTTCTAGGACTGCATTACTGAAACTTACCTGAAATATTTCCAAAGTCAGCTTGGCCATTACTGTGACACAGCTGAAAAATTATGAACATTTCCATATTTCTGTGTTTGTTTGGTGCATCTGTCAAGGTGTTAGACAATTTGGATCTTAAGCTTGCCAAACTAAACTTGAATCTGTTTAGAAATGAATCGTGCTTAAAGTTTTTACTGAGACAGTTAAAGTGCAGGAATTAAATTTCTCATGCCACTTAGAAGTGCAAATGGTGTTTTATGTGCCTGACCATAGTATCATTGTTGTCAGTTTTCGTAGCTTTAAATGTGATGCCAGTAGCATACTACTTTCATCTGTAAAGTTCTGTAGTAGTTTTTGAAATTGTAGCTGCAAGGGACTGGTAGTGCTTGATTCAGGCCTTTTTCATCTTCCGGCTTGCTGTCCGTTGCTGTTTTGGTATCTTATAACTTGATAATGTTCTGTACTACTTATATCTCAATTTTAGCAGGTAATGCTAACATTTTTTTATGTTGACAGGAGGTATATACTCTACTCGTGAGGTATGAGCACAAGAGTATAGGCCAAGAAGGCTGTTTTCATATTAAATGACAGGGGTTTAGTTAGATGGTTTGTTTTGTTTTGTTTTGTTTTCCCTGATAACAGAAACGATTGCCCTTACCTATTTCTTTATTTTTCATCTTGGTCTTCAAAAAAGCTGTTAAATGGAAAGGCTTCATTGACCATTAAGAATTGCTTTGTGCCAGATTTGTCAGGTGGAATCGCAGAGTTTTTTAGCATAGTATTTGAAAAACAAGAGAGTCTCCACAAATAAATACAGGGGGAAAGGAAATGGTTATCACTGTACTATAGTGTTAAGCAGTAGTCAAGCGACAGAAGTGTTTGCTTTGTCTGCATAGTGCTTTTACTTCCAGCATTGGCTCATGCAGACATCTTAAAGGCTGCCTGTATTTCGAATTGTACTGACCATGTACGTTAGAGATGTTTCTGTTGGTGTAAGCTTTTTTGGTGTAAGTCTGCTTTTTTCACCGTACACCTGCAGTGAACAACAGTAGTTAGACTTATCCCACCTAATTCTAGGTAGTTTGCAATGTCAGTTAAAAAGCCTCAGTGCCTTCTGGTTTCCGTATCATAAATGGGTACAGAAATATCTCCAGAAAGAATCAGTTGTGGAATGGACTGAATTACCTTCCTGGACTGCCTGTCCATTTCCCTGAAGACAGAGTCTAGGGTAACCAGGCTTGTAAACAGAGGTGCCTTGAGATAAAAGGCTGATTCTGTTATTAGTACTGTGAAATACTGCTTTGAAAAAGACCTTTCATTGTGAGGTTGTTGTTTGGTCAAGCAGAGAATGAGCCATGTGGAATTAAGGGAGAACCTCAGTTGTCAGTAGTGATTCATTAGTGCTACATAAGTTTCCTGAGTGCAGGACTTGTAAGTGCTTGAAGACTGATTGTTGAGGGAGGGTAGATTTGTAAGTTGGAGAGCTGAAGGCAAACAAAGCTTGCTTTGAAATAGTTTATAGAGAGGGAGGAGACTTCCAAGTGAGCAGCCGAGAAGGAGGAAAAGCTTTCCCACTTCCCAGGCAAACAGCTATTAAATGATCTCAGTTGTCTGAAATCATGCTGTTAGGGGTTGTTATTGTGTTAAAAGTGTCCGTATTATATTTGTAATATTTTAATAGCAAAAAAGGTTGTTTCTCCTGGATGTTTTTGTTGTTGTTTGGTTTGGTTTTTCATCTATTAAAAAGAATAAGTAGACACTTATGGCTCTAGAGTACGTTTGTTTCTTAGATGAAATAAAGATTATTGTTCTTTTCTTATGAATCACAGCCTAAAAGGCACTAGTTGTTTACATATTTTTTCACCACTTCTGATTTCTAGACTGAGATCATTTCAGAGTTGGCATAGAAATTTTCCTCATTCACCATGGTGGAGAAACAAGACAGCTTTCACATAAATCATTGAAATTCTCTGACACAGTGTGAGTTTCTATACCAGTGAAACATCACACCCAGCAACCTTTCTTTTAAGTTACTGATCCTATGATCAATGTTTTCGTAAAGAACTCTTCACATAACATGATAAAGTATTTTCTCATTTTTAGGAAAGAATAGAATAGAAATGGTTAATAAGGAACATTGATTAAAGCAGATTTGTGTTATCCAGACTAATTCAGCAGTTTTGATGTGTGGATCCCAAGCACTTGTCAGAGGAGACACAAATTCTTTTGAAACCGACTGTGTGTCCAGAAAGTAAAAAGCGGTCGTATTCCTTATAACAGAAATAGTCCACGAAATTCTACTCCTTCATCATTTTATGTAAGAAAAATCTCTGCCTTCTCTCTTACTCAATGTTTACACTTAAGGAGTATACTGAGCTGTAAATCTAGAGAAAAAGACAAAAAAAACAACTTACTCTGGCCAAAGCGGCTTGGAGCCAGAAAGCGGATGTTACACCAGAATCTGACAGCATGTATATTTATGGATAAAAGATTCTTTGAGATGACTACTTAGAGCATATAGAACTTCTTTAGTAGTTGCAAAAGCTATGAAGGGTTTCTGAAGATTGGAAAAAAAATACATCTTTGAAAATCCCAGAGAAGGAAAATAGTACAATTTTTCTTCTGAGTTTTTCCCACAGTTGCCAAAGAGAGTACACTTTATAAATATAAATTTTTCTTCCATCAGTCAAGAAGACATCAGGAACATCTTTCCCCTCCCACATATCCAGGAGAAAAAAAAAACAAACACCAGCTTATAGCACTTTGTGGGAACTGCTGGCACAGACAGTGTGGACAGTGTCATTTGTGAAGGACTTAAGTTATGCTGATGTTCTCAGAAGGCGTAAGAGTAGAGTTCCATTTCAAAAAGAATTTGTTTCCAGCTCAGGGAAGAAAGACTGAAACACTGGGACTTTGACACATTTGTCTGTGTTGTTAAAGTTTTTAATGCAATGACTTAAGTTTTTCTGAGGAAAAAAAAAGCTGAGGGGTTGAAATACCAGTGAGGGAGAATTTTTTGTCTTTCTAAGAATTACATTTATACATTCATCTGCCATTAAACCAATAAACCTTTTATACTGGTTCACTTACTTGGAGGAGCTGTTATCTTTCATCTGGACTATAACAATAATGAGGAAAAAAAAATGCCCGATGACTCGTGTTGTTAGCAATTGCCTGCGGCTCAGGAGGACTTCTAAGAGCTACAGTTCTTTCAGAATGATATAAAAGTGAACTTTCAATTAAGATCCTAACTTCTCTTTCTAGCTTGGGTCTTTACTAATTACCATCTGATATTATAGGGAGAAGAATATAATTGATGTCGTTTGATAATTGTTGCCTTACCACTAACTCTTGAGGGTGCTTTTTTCCTATCTTCAAGTAGACCCAAAAAGACACTGATGTGTCTGAATTTCACTGAATTTCACTGTAAATACACAGATTCCTAGGAGTGGGACATAATTAGATACTCACTTTTCAGGTTAAATACTGCATCTATTTTTGTGTATACTTTTTAAAAATTCTACATATTCATTCATTGACAGTACTGCATATATTGAAAATGTAAGAAATTTTGGTGCTGGGCTGCATTAAAAAAATGTTATATTGTTGTGTTATTGTTAGAATGACATTTAATTTCTAATTCTGTGTGTTTTGATTGTTAGAACTGGAGATTTAAAAGAACTTAATAGGCAAATACAAGTAATAATATCTCAAGCATGACAACCAGATATAAACATTGTGGGAAGGGAGAGCAGTTAAAAATTCTAGCTACGTGGTTGCAGGACTGAGTTAATTGTTTGCAGGAGTCCTCAAAGCTGTTGGAATAAAACACTGTTTTTTGAGTTCTTCAGAATTTCTTTTGCCAAAACCATACAAAATATTTATTTAACAATTCATGAGAGATGGGGGGGGGGGTCGAGAACAGTATGATCTTTCTAGTTTTTCAACTGTGATTTCACTTTTTTGAAAGAGAAAATTGTACATACGTACAGGAGTTTCTTTAATTTTCAGGTTTGATGATACTGCCAGAGTGGGTTAATTATCAATTGTAGAGTACTTTTTACCCTAGTCATGAAGCTGTAGTATTTTTTAAGCATCTTTTGCAGAATTATGACTGATAGTCTAGCAAATCATTAGCAGTGGGCAACTTACTTTGAACTGTTTAAATTTTTTTGCTGAAATTAGACCTTAATGTAACTTGATGTAGTTGCTTTACTGTGTATTTAGAACTAGCCTATACCTTACAAGGAAAACTGTTATTATGGCACCTGTTGCTATTGCAATGTTCCGTTTGGAGAATTAGTGATACATGGGCAAAAGGTTATTTGCAAAGATTGAAGGAAAAATATCTTCCAATTGTTAGAAAAGAGCAGCAGTTGATTACAACTGTTATTAAATTGCTTGTAAATTGGTGCTTATGCATTCTCTATCCTGAAAATTATTCCTGGAGAAACAGATAACTTGATACTCATAGAATCATTAAGGTTAGAAAAGACCTCCAAGATATCTGGTCCAACCATCACCCCACCAATAATAAAACCATGTCCCTAAGCACCACGTCCAACCTTTCCTTGAACACCCCCGGGGACGGTGACTCCACCACCTCCCTGGGCAACCCGTTCCAATGCTACTTTTCTGACTACTTTTTCTGAGAGGAAATATCTCCTAATTTTCAGCCTGAACCTCCCCTGGCACAACTTGAGGCCATTCCCTCTAGTCCTGTCACTAGTTCCCTGTGAGAAGAGGCCGACCTCCAGCTCCCCACACCTTCCTTTCAGGTAGTTGCAGAGAGCAATAAGGTCTCCCCTGAGCCTCCTCTTCTCCAGACTAAACAACCCCAGTTCCCTCAGCCGCTCCTCACAGGACTTGTGTTCCAGGCCCTTCACCAGCTTTGTAGCAGCCCTTCTCTGGACACGCTCCAGGGCCTCTATGTCCTTCTTGTAGCGAGGGGCCCAAAGGTGAACACAGCACTCGAGGTGCGGCCTCACCAGGGCAGAGTACAGGGGGACGATCACCTCCCAGGTCCTGCTGGCTGCACTATTGCTGATACAAGCCAGGATGCTGTTGGTCTTGTTGGCCGCCTGGGCACACAGCTGGCTCATGTTCAGGTGAGCATCGATTAGCACCCCCAGATCCCTTTCCTCTGCACAGCTTTTGAGACACTCTGCCCCAAGCCTGTAGCGCTGTATGGGGTTGTTGTGGCTAAAGTGCAGGACCCAGCACTTAGCCATGTTGGACCTCATCCCATTGGCCTCTGCCCATCGATCCATCCTTACCAGCTCCCTCTGCAGGGCCTTCCTACCCTCTGGCAGATCAACACTTCCCCCCAGTTTGGTGTTGTCTGCAAACTTACTGAGAGTGCACTCAATTCCCTCATCCAAATCATCAATAAAGATATTAAAGAGGATGGGCCCCAACACCAACCCCTGGAGAACACCACTGGTGACAGGTAACCAGCTGGATTTCACTCCATTCACCACCACTCTCTGGGACCAGCCGTCCAGCCAGTTTTTAATCCAGCAAAGAGTGTACCTGTCCAAGACATGGGCTGCCAGCTTCTCCAGGAGAATACTATGGGACACCGTGTCAAAGGCCTTGCTGAAGTCTAGGTAGACTATGTCGACAGCCTTTCCCTCATCCACCAGGTGGGTCACCTGATCGTAGAAGGAGATGAGGTTGGTCAGGCAGGACTTGCCTTTCATGAACCCATGCTGACTGGCCCTGATGCCCAGGTTGTCCCACATATGCTGTGTGATTGCACTCAAGATGACCTGTTTGATAACCTTCCCCAGCATCAAGGTCAGGCTGACAGGCCTGTAGTTCCCCGAGTCCTCCTTACAACCCTTCATATAGATGGGCGTCAATGTTTTGTGTTTTTTCTAGTACACTTAAACCACAATATTTATTTTAAAACAATGAGTTTATTACAAGAGAAATAGGAAAAAAATAAGACTGTTGTAATTTATTCTTTCTTAAACTTATATTTTAACAAGATATGAACAGAAGTAAAGTATGAACTCCAGTAATAGTCAAGCGTTTGAAAGCCAAATTGTTTTTTAAAGGTAGAACTTCAGCCTGAAGCTTTTATAATCTTTGGCCATGGAACAAAAATCATCCAATTTCATGAAAGTAATAGTGATGTGGATGAGAAAGGCTGGCCTAGTCAAAAAGCCTTAGTTATCCAGTCCTGAACGAAAGGCCTACGGAGCATAATAAATTTTGCTTTTAGTACTGCTTTTTGAATGGAATTTTTGTGTCCTGAAATGTCAGGCTTTTTCAGAAAGCCTTTTTATTTTTTTTTTATAACAGTAGTGTTTTTCTATTTAGTTAATATTTTCATCTTCTGTAGCCTTGCTCTCAGTTAATATCTTACTGTAATATTGTCTTAGCTAAGAATGAGGACTAGAGTACCTTTTTGCTGTTTTGCTTTTTGTTTCATCTCCCAGCATATGTTTCCAACAGATCTTGCGTATTTTATTTCATAATAGATAGCAGACTTTCATATTAACATTACAAAATCTTTAACCTCTAAAGGTTTCTGAAAGAGTAGTGGGAAACTCTTAAACTCTAGTGTATAATCAGTTTAGGAAGGGTCCTTGTTGCTTCTCAAGGAAAAACAGAGGGGTCCAGCTTTCACAATGGCATGGGCCAGATGCCACTGTCAGACCATTGCAGGGAAGGGGGAAGGGGTAGAACTTGAAGTCCTTCAGCTCTGCTTCAGTAGAGTAGTGTGAGTCCATGCTTTGGCAAGTGTCTCACTTGTTAGGAATGCATGATGTACTTCTCTGCAGTAATACAGGAAATTTGGTGCTTTGAGTGATGGATGGATCCATGTGCACATTACTTAAGGCGTACATGTGCAACATATCAGGCAATTTTAGGAAACACTGAATTTTACTCCTAGAGTTCTCAACAGCACATTCTACTTTGTCTATGGCATTGCTTGGCTCTTCTGCTTAATGTATGCCCTTGTAAGGCAGGTTATTTTTGTTATAAAAAATGAGTATTCATTTAACCGATACCTCTAGTTTTTTCATGGCTGAAATGGAAAGCTCTTTCAAGTAGAAAACACCTAACATAATGGAGAAGACATCAGCATGGATAAACAGTGAGCTTATAACTGATCCCAAACACACACACAGAAATCCACCAAAGGTGGAAGCCAGGACAGACTGCCTGGGAGAATGTAGACACACACAGATAATGTTGATGATTGCTTTCTAACACAGGTGATTGAGAATCTGATGAAAAGAGATGCTCTGCTAGACTGGGTGTGTAGAAATAGGAAAGAACTGGTCAGGAATTTGAAGGTTAGGGTAGCCTCCTTTGCAGTGACCATGTGATGGTGGAGTTCAGGATTCTGAGAGAAGGGAACAAGGGAAAAAAAAAGCAAGATCACAACCCCAGACTTCAGGAGAACAGAAGATCCAACCCAAGCCATTCTGTGATTCTTTACTCAGCATTGGTCAGACACATCAAAGTGCTTAGTTCTGTTCTGGGCTCCCCAGTACATGAAAGATACGGACATCCTGGAGCAAGTTGAGAGGAGGGCCATGAAAATGATTAATGGACTGCAGTACCAAGGAGCGGCTGGGAGAGCTGGGACTTTCAGGCTGGAGAAGAGAAGGCTCAGGGGGATCTTACTACTGTGTAAATGTACCTGGTAGAAGAAATGGTACCCACTGATAGGGCAAGAGGCAATGGGTACAAACTGAAATACAAGAAATTTGGTTTAAATTTAGGAGGAAAGTTTTTCACTGTGAGAAGTATCAAACACTAACTAGATCATGTTGCCCAAAGAGTTCGTAAAATCTCCATCCTTGGAAATACTCAAAACCCGTCCGGATGTAGCCCTGAGGAATGTTTTCTGGTTGATTTACTTGAGCAGGAAGACTGGACAGCAGAGGTCCAACCTCTAGCTGGACCAGAGCTCCAGAGTTTCCCTTTCAACATCTACAATTTTGTGATTCTGTGGAGAGGGATGAGTTGGGCAACCAGGAATAAGACTGGGTGAAAAACTGTCTGGTCTGTCAAGTTCCAAGTGGTGTAATCAGTGATGGGACATTCCAACTGGTTGCTGGTTACAAGTGGCCTCCCTTAAGGAGCTATGCTAGTACTGATACTGGCTAGTGTTTTGGTAATGTCCTAAATAGCGGTATGGGGTTTACTCTCAGCAGGTTCAAGGATGGTGCCAAACTGCGGAGTGTAGATGATATGTGTGAAGGCAGGGCTGCTATTTAGGGTGTTTTGTACAGGGTAGAGGAATGAGCTCATTGAGAGGAGCCACATGTTCAAGAAAGGCAAAAACAAAGTCTTGTATTTGGCATGGAATAGCTCCATGCAAAATTAGAGGCTAGGTACCAGTTGGCTAGAAAGCAGCTTTGTGGAGAATGGCCTCGGCACCCTGGTGGACAAGAAATTGAACATGACATGCAAAAGTGCCTCTGTGGCAAGGAACACTAACTGCATTGTGGGCTGCATTAGGAAGAGTGTATAGATGGCAGGTACAAGGAGAGAACTGTGTTCACTCATTAGGGGAAAAAAAAGCTAAGGGGAAACCTTACTGCTGTCTGCAACTACCTAGTACAGCCTAGGAGGTAAGCCATACTTTTCTTAGAGGTGTCCAGTGGGAGGATGGTGAGTAATAGGCTCGAGTTACAACCTGAACGTGGGATCTCAGCCACTGGAGGTGTTCAGAATTCAAGGGCTCTGAGCAGTCATCTTCTCTGGAGCTGCTTTGGGAAGAAGGTTGGACTAGATCTGGAGGCCTCTTCCAATCTACATAATTGTATGATTATGCAGTCCTAAGTAGGAGGGATTTTAAAGTTAGGAGCAGTAAAACTGTAAAAGTACAGTGAAGTATTCTAGCTTTTGTTGGGCGTGAAAACTATGTCATTCTGTCAGCTGTTCTTCTTCCTCATTAAAAATATCTTTGGGAATAAGTAAATAGAGTTGCTTGCTTATGCACACAAATAACCGTGCTATACCGTACATTTACCTTCCAAAGAGTGTGTGGAAGAGCATTATAATCAATATTGAACACAAGCAGGTAGACCAAGTGCTTGCGAATATGCTGTATGCAGTACTACTGTACCTGCACATGTCTAGACAATGGTATTTGATACTGCTTTAATGGATAAACTTGCAGACTTTCTGTTCTGTCCCAGTTTGTACTATTGAACTGGTATTACCAGCAAGTCGACCTCTTTCGGAGAAGGGGTAAACAAATGGCCTTTTTCCATTCAAAAATGGCAGAGAGATTTGTATGGCAGTCAGTGTCTCATGACTGGAGATTGGGAAGCAACCATCACATATTTCTGTATTGAATATTTTATATGACTATTAAAGTATCTTGGGCATTGGTTTAGAATGTAAAAGTGTTGTTTGCTGTAACTTGAAAGAGACAAAACCCAAACCTTTACTTATGCAGTGTGTTCTCTCTCCAGCTTATCTCTCTGACTGTCATGATATGTGGTTGAATGTGCTCACTGATACTCTTTATTTTCTTCTAATTATGAAGTTCCATGGATTCCTCTTCTTTGATATTCTTCTGGAGATAGTTCCTCAGTAAGTTATTGAGCATTCAAAAGTGTACAACTTTCTGACATTAAACAAATCCTTTTACAAAAGAACTTTTTTCCTTCTCTTTCTGAAATTAAGAAACACTATAATGATAGTAGAATACTGAGCAAGGTGTTGTAGCAAGAGTGTTGGTCTCTTTTCTTGGGTGACAAGTGATAGGGCATGATCTCGAGTTGTGCCGGAGAGGTTTAGATTGGATATGAAGACAAACTTCTTCACAGGGAGAGTGGTCAAGCATTGGAATGGGTTGCCCAGGGGTGGAGTTCCCATCCCTGGAGGTATGTAAGGGATATGCGAATCATAGGACTAAAGGAGATGGTTTAGTGATGACACTTGGTAGGTCTGGGTGATGGTTGGATTTGAAGATCTTGAAGCTCTTCTACTCAAATGATTGTGTGATTCTATATATTTATGCTTGTCCTGAGAAGCAAATGATAACAACACCTTTTTTTTTTTTAAATCAAAACATATGTTTTGATTAAAAACATGGCTGAGGTGGAGTAGAAGTATAGAGAAGAGTGGTGAGTTGAATGACTGTCTGTTGGGATTCCTTTTTCCCAGTGTTAATGGGGCTTGAGGCTTGGCTCTTGATATTCCTGATAACTGAGAATATGAAGAAGGAAGACTTTGTAAAGAGACTAGTTAACCATGACTCCCCAGTAGTACCCACTTTTCCTGAAATATTACTACCTACCCGCTTTTCCTGATGTGATCCTTAAAACAGCAAGAAGGTAGGTTGGTATACTCGCAGACTTTGTTCTGTTCTTAAACTTTATGGCATTTCATATTATTTTCAGCGATACATTACTTCATGTTTATGCTACAATGACAAATCTCATGTTTAAGAGAACTGCTTTCCCAAGTCAGTCTAGAAATAGCTGTTGTGTTTTACTTTCAGGATGGCAAGGTATCTTAACTAAGCAAACTTAACAATTTTAATGGGGAAAACTTATATGGTGGTTGTTGGGTATTTGTGGTAGCAGTGGTGTGTTTTTTTTTTTTTTTTTTTTTCTGGATGGCAGGCATAAACAAATACTTAGAGTTAAAAAAAAAAGAAAAATGTGGGGGAAAAGGGTTATACTGTACAATTTCAAGCTGGGATATGACAACCATTCCTACTGTTTTATTGCATTATGATAACAGAAGTAATGATTTTTTTACATCGAATACTGCTTTGGACTGCATAAAAAGATGGTCTGTATTTCTTAAATGTAAAAGACAGTAAATATGTCACGAACTTCATTTTCAAGCCTTTGCCATTGATGAGATACTTAAAACAGAAGCAGTTATGTGCTTTTATTCTTATGCACACTAGATTCTTAGTTACAAAGTGAAAACAGATCACAAATGCAAGCATTTTGTTGGATTTGAGACAACTTAAGGAAAATATTAAAGTAAGTTCTAAATAAAGGTTGTCAACTATCTTAAAAATATGGCTTGCAGATGAAGCTTTTTCCTCAAGTCTTGTGTAAGAATTTTACTTTTTTTTTTTCCATAAGGATGCAAAATAAGCTATTTTCACTTTTTAAAAAATATGGCTTGCAGATGAGACTCCATCTTCTTTCTGAGTCCTGCATAGGTAATTTTATTGCTTGTTTTAGTAAAGATGCAACCTTTGCAGTAGTACAAAAAACAAATTAATGCAACCCATATGACTTAATTTATATGAAAATTGAGCAGTGACAGCAAACCAAAACACTTAGTTATTGTTACTCAAAATAACTACAGAAGTGTCAGTGTGTTCCTGTGCTCATTGTGAAAATATGTCTGCATATTCCAAATGTATATTTCTTTTGTTGTTAATTTCTTCCATCATCTCATGTATTTCACTGTAGCTCACTACCTTGGGCCTTTTTGTTATGCTTTTCCATAACTCGTCTGCATCTGAGAAAAGAAAGTCTGTAAGCACTGCATATATTTTCTTTACATTTTGGCCATCCCATGCTGCGGTGTACTGATGGTCACCAAATAAGATGGTCGTTACGAGAGGACCATCTGTAAGGCAGTTCTAGTCAATCTCTTGCTGTATACCAGTCTGTCTTTGAAGTTTAATTGATTTTGGAGCACCTAAGAAGAATATCTCCAGTAAACAGTGAGTCTGCATAGTCAATGTGGTGGAGCTGTACTAGACTGGTTCAGTCCCCTTAATCAGCTGTCCTTTTTGGGACTCCTATCTCTTCAAGAATTTTAAAACAGAAATTATGTGTTTTATTCTTCACAGCTGAAAAATATTATTTTTTTTCTTGAATAATGCAGTAAAAGTTTTATTCTCTTTTCCTCGTAATCGGTGGAATGAGGGGGTAGTGTGAGGAAGGGAGGAGGGTAGAAATTGGAGACCTACTGTAAATCTCTTTATAGTCACTTGGAAACTAATTAATTCAGAATGGTGACTGCAGCTGCTATGACTCTTTATTCTAATTGATTGCTTTTGTGTGTAAAACCTTATTTCCCCCACGGCTGCCTCCTGCTTACAAAGAATATGTATAAAGTCTGTTCTGGGAATGTAATACTAATGTAAACATGACTTCAGTGTTGGACAGACTCATTGGCACTTTTATTAAACAATGCATTTAGTGAACATGTGGGTGAGTAGGATGAGGCAGAATAATTGTACCTTTAGAAAATGAAAGTAATGCCCTGCAAATCAATGGGAGTTCTTTGAAGAAATTAATAGATACAGTGGATATTGCCCAGTGAGTCAATATCTAGTCTTAATTTCCAAACAGCCCTTGACCCTCTTTCACCAAAGCCTCTGTTTAAAAATGAAAGAAAAGAAAAAGGAAGGGAAAGGAAAGGAAAGGAAAGGAAAGGAAAGGAAAGGAAAGGAAAGGAAAGGAAAGGAAAGGAAAGGAAAGCTTCTGATCGATACAAGTATTCTTATTTTTATAACAGAGTTAAGGCATAGTAACAAGAAGAGAGGAATGTATGGCTAGCTATCATGGTGTTGGAATGTTAGCAGTGAAGTTTTATGGGGATCAGTGCTAGAAATGATTCAGAAAAAGAGAATGAATTTGACAGAGCTTGATGATCCAAAATTCCCGGATATTAAAGATACTAACACTAAAACACTGCAGAACAATACCATAAAAGTGAGCAACTAAGCAATAAAATGACAAATAAATCCAGTACCAATAAATGCAAAATAATGCACGTGGTATTGGTGCAAATTGAAGATTTGTTTTGTTTTTTATTGGATCTAAATTGGCTGTTACCAGTTGGAAGGTGGATTTTGGAGTTATTGCAGATACCTGTGTGAAAATGCTGTTATGCTATTCAGCATCTTCAGGCAGAAGACAGTGTGTTCCTGTTTGAATCTCTTGTTTTCCCATATGCTGCATCTTCTTACTGTATTTTAAAATAATAATAATAAAAAGTAAAATTAGACAAAGTGTTAAAAAAGAGTGGCAAGGATGATCAGATACACCTTAGCATCTATATAAGGTATAACAAAATTGGAATAGGATTCACTAGGATACAAGGTGAAAACTGATTTTGGAGGTTTGTACAATTCATATATTCATGCTGGATACTTATTTTGTGCTCTAAATGCTAATATTTTGATCAGGAGTTTCTGGCAGCCAGTTAGGAAAACTGTAGGTACTGAAAATAATCCTATTTTTCATGTGTTTTTGCCAGATCCATGCTTTCCACCTTTGCCCCTCACATATGTACAAAATTATTCAAATTTGTAGTGCTAATGAAAGGTGCTGGAATGAAATGAATAGGCTGTTAAGGACATGATTGACTTATGATACAGTTGACCTCTTCCTTGAAATTCAGATTTTAGAAACTATGGGAAATGTTGATCTTGTTCTGTATTTGTTCAATTGTGGTGTTTTTTTCTTTTTTTCTCAACTTGGGCAAGTGAAATCGCAAGTTTGGCTTGCGGAGGCCAAGACAAAGACCGCTATGATCAAGATCTCTAGGATAGGTCGAAAGGTGATTTAATTTCTTCCTTATGCACTTTAAGAAAAGACTGAAGGAGGAGTACTTTTCCTGGAGAAAATGTACACTGGAAAAGGGAATGAAGAAAGGAAATTCTTTCTTACTCAGTTGTGTCTAATCTCTGAACTCTTTTCTTTCATGCTGTCTGGAAGTACACAAAAAGAGGCTGTATATATGGCTCTGTGGATTGATGCTCTTCAGTCACTTTCTGCACCTCTCTGGGTTCCTCTGTCTTTGTTATTCATTTCTGTTTCCATTTCTATTTAAAACCAGAATCTAGCAGGTAGGGCTTATTAACTGGATTGCATCCATTTGTCAGTCACTGTCTTCAGTGGGAACTTAGTAAGAACATAGTATATCCTTCCTAGCTTCTTTGGTTGCATGCAGTCTTGCTGGCCTGAGCTCCTGTTGGAAGAGAGGCTTAACTGAAAATAAGGCAGCTTTCTGCTAGCTGTGCATAGCGTCCCCTTCTGGCAGGCAATGCTGTTTTCCTTCAATTTTTGCAAAAACAGTTCATCTGGCAACTAAGGCTATTGGCAACGGTTGTGAATACCAAGGATAGTAATTCAAAACTGAAGATAGTTCCAGCCAACACAGGACGGCTTGGAAATATGTTAACCCTGAAATTGCATGTGGTTGTTATTTTAATATTAGAAAAGCAGCATGGAACAAATTGCCAGTACAGAGTGAAATTACAGATTGTACTATTCCAAGTGAACATTGACATTAATAACCAAAAGATGTTTGAGGAGAAAAGAATATTCAAATAATGATAATTTTGGCCTCATCATGCTATCATGCTTTCTGCACTGAATAATGTAGTGAAGTTGTGTTTTTTTCCTTTTGTGTAGCTTTTTTTTTTTTTTTGAGTCCTTGTAATTGTAGTTTACCTTCATAATACCTACTACTTTTGAAATTGTCACAAGATTACAGACTTCCTAACTTTTTTTGTATGTGTGGTGAAAACAATGTTTCTCCCCGAATGTGGCTACTGAATCAGATGGGAACCTCCAAAATCAAACAATTCATTTAATCTAATTGACTAAACAAAATGCCAAGTTCACAGTGTTCATCTCTGTAGACTGATGTAATTGCTGGCATTTGACTTGCATACCTCTTGAAATATTAAATTAGTTTATAAACGTGGCAGAAAAGAGCAGCCTACACTTGCCAAATAAAGTTTGGGTATTTTACAACAGCTTAAACAAACGAGCCATGTTAACTCTTGTTTTGGGAAGCTGGTTTTAAGCTTTGTTTTATGATAAAACTGTATGACTAAGTATCTTTCCCTGAGCTTCATTCTCTGCTTTTAAGAGAGCTTGTACAGAATATCAGAATAAGGATATTTAGCTAGAGGAAAGTATCCATTTGGACAAAACTGTGTTTACAGTAATATCGTGTAGTTTTATTTTATGAGGATTTTAATAACTTTATTTTTCTAGACAATATTATAAACAGAAAACTTGTTTTTTTTTATTTTTAGTGTGAAACTTAGTAGATAAAAACTTGCAGGTTGACATTGAATTTCACTTGGATCTAAACTGAGACAGCAATACTGTAGACATTTAGTAATGTTTAAAATTGGTGCCAGCAAAAACCTGACACCAGTGTAGTTTACAGAAAGAACAATTGCTAGACAAGTTCCGCTTGAAATACATTCTTACATTCCCAATGATTAACTGTAATTTTGGAGTGCATTTTTTTAACAGGTTAGTGACAGTTAGTTCCTATCAAGATTGAATGCCAGATATTCATCTAAACTAAGACTGCTGTGCGGCTTTTGATTTTTTGGGAAGTTCTATTCCATTCTGAACACTTCCTCTAGTAACTGCTTTTGTTTTGTTATTTTAAAATGCAATTAAGTTCTATTGTTTTTCCTAATCTGTACTGTGGTATTCTTGCCCATGTTGTTATTAATACAACAAAACTGAAAATTAATTATTTCAAGGAAGACTTTTTATAAAAGTCATATGTTGAATAAAAGGCAAGTTAGAACAACATTAAATTCCATTAAAAAAAAAGAGTAAGGCAGTCGATGAAAGTTGCAAAGTCATATTAAAAATGTGATAGTTTCTTGACTGTATACTTTAGGAAAATTAGCAACTGTAGAACACTTTCTTTTTATACTGTTCTTCCTCTTTGTAATACAGGATCTACATTTTTGATAAGTGAAAAATACCATAATTACTATAGGACATAATAACAATCTTCAACAGTAATGACACAGGAGAATGTATTTAAATTATAATGCACTTAATTTGTCTACAATTAGAGAGAAAATGTCTTCATTTTTACTGGATGAAACCTCTGGTTTCAGTGTGTGATGATATAGTATCAAGTCATCCAGTCAGGTTGCTGGGAAAAGCCTTTTTGGCTAGACTGGTAGACCAAAAAATGTTCCATGGGATCTCTTTTTATTGTGGTTTTGCTTTCTTGTAGCTGTTTGTTCTTTATGACACAGGTATTTACAGTAAAACCCGACTTCTGTGGAAAGCTAAATCTATATATCCACATACTTTCAACTTGTGTCAGACTACATTGCCTGTAAGTTTGGCAGAAGTTTAACTGTTGGAGTCATTTACTAAAATATGAAGTCATTCCTGAAAACAAGCAAACTTCCAAAAGAGTATTTATTCAAACAATATCAGTAAATGTTCTTAAGATTGATAGTATAACAGTTTAATAGTGAGAAGTTCATGCAACGTGCAGAGAGAGCATTGCCATCAGGGAAGACATTCCTGCCCTCAATGCAATGTGACCTGTAATTTTCATTTATTACAAAAAAAAAAAAAAAAAGTAATGCGCTGCTTTATTTGTCTTGTATATATGAACTTTGAGTGCACGTATGCCTCAGTGTTTGGTCCCTAATTTGTCAGTGTCTTAGATTATATTAGATGAAAGTGATTGGGAATCCATCATTCCAAACACATTCACCCCATAGTGGTTAATTATTGTACTTTATAGTCTCTGTTAATAACCAGTAGGATATTGTGCATTTTTATAATCTTTACATGCTTACATCAAGTCTGCCAGTGAGTCACCAAAGAGACCAAGCAGTGGCTCCTAAATCAACTCCCCTCACCTCCTCTATCTGAAAAGTGCAGGCTCTAGAGTAAATGTGCATAAACACCGAAAATCCTGAGTGTCGCCTTGTCAGGAAGGGTAGCAAATCACCCAGAGTAAGGCAGAGAGATATGGAACCCTACTGTATCTTGTCTTTCCTTTCTTTACACTTCATAAATCTGTAATTGCCATTGTCTGTCTACAAATAAGTGCTTTTAATTACATTTTGTTTACACCTATCATGAACTGAGACACAACAAGGCCTTCCTTTCTCCAACAAGTATGAGGGGTTTCTGCAAACTGGGCTACTTGAAGTGCTGGATCTGCCCAGCTCCCAGGTGTGGTAGCACGAATGCCCATTTCAGCTGCATGGGTTGCTGGTGGGTGAGCTGACACTTCTAGGATTGGTGGGCTTGTTTCTACCAAATGACTGTTTAAAAAAAAAAAAGCTTATAGAACGTAAAGATGTTTAGATACTTCTGAAGGGCAGCTATTCTGAATGAGTGACTTGGAAGCTGGTATACCTTAATTTTCTGGGTGTCAGTTAAATTTGGACCTGTGGCAGGGATGGTCTTGACAGTGCCATCCTAGACTCCATGTGTATCAATCTACCTCCAGCGAGACTGTGACCAGCCCTCATAGGATTTACACCTCTGGACTGAAAATGTTATACTTCTGCCACAGTAATCTGAAATTTGGCAACTCCAGCATAGTGCTTTCTTTTTCATGGATATGAAGCATTACAGAAAGTGTCTCTTTGCAATCTGCTGCAACAGAAGACGATGGCAGGTCTTTTTACAATTGAAATAGTGAAATTCTAGATTGAATTCCTGATGGAAAAATTCCGGTTTTTACTTGCCACAATTTCAGAACATGCTGTATTTTTAATAGAAACACATGGATGTTAAGACTAGACATTTTTAGTGGCTGCTAGCAATAGAATTTTTAGTACAAATATATTGGTACTTTATTGATTTACCTAGTGGGTATCAGCCAATGCTGTTGTCAATTTGGAACGAAACATTTTAATGATTATCCAATCTCTGTCTTAGCATCACGTAAAGTAAATGGTGCAGTTGCATCATTCAGGCATTCTAGTGTCATTCAGCCAGAGAAGATAAACGGGTCTTCAGGATTACTTGTGACATTCAACAAAGCAGGAAATTCAAACAAAAGTGTGGGTCTTTAGCCATGAAAAGCTTTACTGCAGAAGTTGCAGTCTTAAGCAAGCAGCTTATAACACGCTCTGAATTCACCTAACTTCAAGCTGCAGTTATGGAAATTTGCAACAAACCAGTAGACTTCTCTGGAAGGATTTTATGTAATTTGAATGTAATGGATAAAGATGAGTGTGACCTGGATTGCCTGGATTCCACTGAGGAAAATAATAAAGCCAAATGAAAGATTAAATTTCCAGGAGTCAGAAAGGCTATGGGCTCTTTGTCCAGAATGAGAGTCCTCTTCTTCTGTATGATAT